>NC_067221.1:38924430-39224430 GCF_019924925.1 Ctenopharyngodon idella | reverse complement strand
TCTTCTGGTTTTACTTACTTCTGGAATAATTCTTAGTTTAAAAGTGAATTACTTTAGAAGAAAAATAAGGCTGTTTTCCCTTAATGAAACCTGTCAGAGAGACATTACCAACTTTTGATCATGTTTGAAGAGGTAGACTGTATGAATCCTAATCATGATTAGATCCCAGAGGAGAAACTTGGTCCAACAAAAGTGGAAATGGTAAACATAAAGTACAGAAATACACAGTTGCACACACACACACACACACACACACACACACACACACACACACACACACACAGTTAAAGGGGACAAATCATGAAAATCTGACTTTTTCCGTGTTTAAATGCTATAATCAGGTCCCCGGTGCATCTACCAACCCAGAAAATGTGAAAAAGGTCAACCCAGTAACTTTGTTTTGGTAAGCCTTTCTCAGCAAGCATGTGAAAAACGAGCTGCTCAGATTTCGCTCCCCTAGTGACGTAGTGTAAGAAGGGGATCTTATTATAATATTACCGCTCCTTAATCTGTGCATTTCCACCCATGAAGCCGCCATTTTGTTTATGTAAGCGAATGGTGTACCAGTTCTAAAGCCATGGCAAAAGTTTGAGCAAAGCATGCTAACTGTTCTGTCGTTGGCTGTACAGATGAGCACAGAACACTATTTATGTGTTTTAGAGAAGAGGAAGAGTTGTTGTAGTAGAGTGTTGTTGTCATGCCGTTATTTTACGCCGGACTGCTTCACAAACGAGGGTCAATTCAACGCTGGATTTGCACAAAAGATTAACATGACGGCACATGCTAGTTGATGAGTTGAATCAACTCCACAGCAACTACATAAATTTATCCACTAATCATTCAGAAACGTCCAGTTTCATTCTAAAAGTTGTAACTTCTGCCTGAGTCTCTCCATCAGTGTCCGACTCCGGTTTGAACAATGTAAGGCTGAACACCGTTACTGACAATCCTCATTTTGGCTGCGTGAGATTCTCCAGCTTTGTTGTTGTTGTGCAACCGAAGCATGAGCTGTTAAAGCTCCGCCCTCCTCTGGAAAGGGGGCCGGGAGCAGCAGCTCATTTGCATTTAAAGGGACACACACAAAAACGGCGTGTTTTTGCTCACACCCAAATAGGGGCAAATTTGACAAGCTATAATAAATGATCTGTGGGGTATTTTGAGCTGAAACTTCACACACACATTCTGGGGACACCAGAGGC
The DNA here is from genome assembly GCF_019924925.1 of Ctenopharyngodon idella. Lineage (NCBI taxonomy): Eukaryota > Metazoa > Chordata > Actinopteri > Cypriniformes > Xenocyprididae > Ctenopharyngodon > Ctenopharyngodon idella. Next base: position 39,223,231 of record NC_067221.1, on the reverse strand, counting down.
TTATATTACATCTTGTAAAAGGGGGCATTATAGGTCCCCTACAATATCATGCACAGGAGTTTTTATTCTTTGCTAACATAAACATGTGGTTGCAATGTTATTGTTGTTGTTGTTTTTCTTTTTAAAATTTTTCTTTTTAAAATGTTAAAATATATTTTACATTTTTTTGTAAAAAAAAAAAAAAGAAAAAAAGAAGTTATCTAGCTGGCTAACACTGTAGATAAAGTTTTGTGTAAATTGCAAGAAAGATTTTGTATATTTAGAGAAGCATCAGATAAAATGAGCTGAAAATCATACATTATATGATGTGTAATAATAGCTAGATTAGCTGATTAGCTGATTTATGAATTTGACATTATAATTTAGAGCTAATTGTGCCAATTAAAACCCATAAATTATATGATGCATGTTTTTTTCTGTACAGAAGACTTAATGTTGTGGAAGAACAGGCTATATTCTTTCTGACAAATTGCTAAAAAATAAAATACGCTTTATATTGGGGTCAGTGAAAATATTGACAGAAGTTAGAATCTATTAGAACTACTGTTGAGTCCTGTGCATTGAAATATATAATGCAAATATACATTAATTTGAGAGCAATTGGGTGCATAAGAATTTGATGGCAGTAAAATATATGATCAGCTTCCAATATATACACATAAATATATATATATAGGTGTGCAAGTTTACATGCAGAACTAGTTGTGCAATATTTAATATCTCTAAATGATACACAGCTATTTTCATGTTGATATGTTGTTCATGTATATGCAAAATGTACGTATGTAAAAATGGTTGGTCTGCAGTTTATAGTCAGTCATTCCCTGTACTCCAAATATGACTACAGTACTCACCTTCCCTGAATACTGTGACATCGTTTCCTGCCTGGATCCTGAGCAACTATCCACTGGAGTAAGAGAGAGCAACCAGAGGGAAAAATCCGGACTGTCTGATATATGTGGCCTACACGCTGTGAGGTGTTATCGCGAGGTTTTTCCCACAAAAGCGCCACAATGAAGAGCTTAGCTGTTTTTGCATCATGGACAGTTTCTCTTACACTGGGCTCTGCTGATATTGGAGTTCAGGAGGGCGAGATACACAGTGGCACAATCTATTGTGTTAAATCTCCGATTTACAGTCACTGTTTGGGTGCTGGCAGACAGTCAAAACACAACACACTCTCTCTCTCTCACACACACACACACACACACACACACACACACACACACACACACACACACACACACACACACACACACACACACACACACACACACATCAGAGCTGCCAAAACATAAACATGAAGAGAAGAACTACACTAGAAGAGATGCACCAGGGAGAGTTCTATCTATCTATCTATCTATCTATCTATCTATCTATCTATCTATCTATCTATCTATGTTGTTCCATCTATCTGTTGTTCTATCTATCTGTCGTTCTATCTATCTGTTGTTCTATCTATCTATCTATCTATCTATCTATCTATCTATCTATCTATCTATCTATCTATCTATGTTGTTCCATCTATCTGTTGTTCTATCTATCTGTCGTTCTATCTATCTATCTATCTATCTATCTATCTATCTATCTATCTATCTGTCTGTCTGTCTGTCTGTCATTTAATCTATCTATGTTGTTCCATCTATCTATCTATCTATCTATCTATCTATCTATCTATCTATCTATCTATCTATCTATCTATCTATCTATCTGTTGTTCCATCTATCTATCTATCTATCTATCTATCTATCTATCTATCTATCTATCTATCTATCTATCTATCTGTCTATCTGTCTGTCATTTAATCTATGTTGTTCCATCTATCTGTCATTCCGTCTATCATCTATCTATCTATCTATCTATCTATCTATCTATCTATCTATCTATCTATCTATCTATCTATCTGTTGTTCCATCTATCTATCTATCTATCTATCTATCTATCTATCTATCTATCTATCTATCTATCTATCTATCAGGTGTTACATCTATATCTGTCGTTCCATGTCTGTATCTACCAATCTATCTATCTATCTATCTATCTATCTATCTATCTATCTATCTATCTATCTATCTATCTATCGTTCCATCTGTCTATATCTACCAATCTATCATTCCATGTATCTATGTCTGTAATTTTATCTATCTGTCTATATAACTATCTATCTACTTGACCCCAGCTAAGAAGCTACAGTACAGGAAGGAAGTGTGTCTGTTTGCAACACACTGCAAACAGACCGGCAAACACAAAGTTACATACATAAAGTTGAGAAATATGGTTTAATTTTCTTGTACCAAGACCACCGATATAGTTGGGCTGCAAATGACCGGGCTTGGTCTGTTTGCACAAAGAAAGAGAGAGAAGAGGGAGGAGATAAGAAACTATAGGATAAAGGTGAGGTTTCATACAGACATACAGACAGAAAGAGGATCAGTTTTACTCTGTCCACTGCAGTACAAAGGTGAGTTACACAGTTTTATTCATGGAAATTATTTTTTACAGCATTAAAACATATATATCATGGATGCATCATAAAACATAAGATAAAACTTTATTGATCTACTCTTGGCAATATTATGACCTTTGACCAGAGTACTCCTTCAGACTATTTACAGTGTTTTAGTATGTTTAAGATGCTTTGTTTTGGTTGGTTGCTGTCTAGTATGTGTTTTAATACTCTTAAGTTCTTGTTTTTTAACAATAATAAATGACAGTCGCTTCTCTTCTTTCTGTTTGTTTCACAGAATGATGAGGTTCCTCATATTGGCTGTTGTTCTCATGCTGGTCATAGCAGGCGGTGAGTGCGATGACTGATTTCTCGTCATAAAACGGACTTCAGATCATCTGATGCAATGAAACTCTGCTTTGTGTGCTGAAATATACATGATAATATCCAAGCAGTTAATACCTGTAGTTGAATTATTGTATGTGGTGTGTGGGCAGGTTTTGTGTTTGTGGTGAAGATGACATTTCTGAAAATGTCCACAGGAGAATAGCAAAAACATGTCCAAACTGCAAGCACAAAGAGTTCAAAAAGGCTTTTATACATACAAGGTTGTGTTGTAAGAGTGTGTATGCACAAAAATGGAAGCGTGAATTCGAATTTTGGCCCTTGTGTGTTTAAGGCACGGCCCTGGACTGCCATCACTGCACCCCAGCTAAAGCAGGAGGGGCCTGTGAGGTCACCGCAGTAACCTGCCCACCGGAGAAAGACGCATGTGCTGCCGCCAAGTTTCGCAGAAGTCCATGTGAGTGATGATGTCCATTCAGATAATAACAAAAATTGTGCTGTTTTTAGGCAATGCATGTAATATAAAAGTAAACTGAAAGATGATTAAATGTTTTTTTCTCTGGTTTTGCTTGAAACAGATGGTCATTTCCAAAAGTGCATGTCCATGTCAGACTGTGAGATGCAGAAACAGAACGCCTACATCAACATCAAGTGCTGCCAGAAGGACTTCTGCAATACCTTTGACTGATCTGTAGCTGCCATATAAGAGCATGATTCATAAAAGATATTTCAATAAAATAGATTACACATGACTATGCTTCTGATTTGTGACTTAAAAAATATAAAACAATATTTCCTCATTGAATATTTAGTTGTGCAAGTTACAAATAAACAGTCCGTCTCAATGTGGCAATGGTTGTTAAAATATTATGATTTCACTTTTTTAACTTTAGTTAATATGTAATGTTGCTGTTAGAGCATAAACAACATCTGCAAAGTTATGATGCTCAAAGTTCAATGCAAAGGGAGATATTTTCTTTTACAGAATTCGCTTTTTACAATAAACAGCTGATAGGGACTACAACAAGCTTCTTCCCGGGTTGGTGACATCACTAACCCTAAAATTTACATAAACCCTGCCCCCGAGAACACACAACAAAGGGGGTGAAGCCATGTTGGGCTGCTTTAGAGAAGAGGAAGAGTTGTTGTAGTAGAGTGTTGTTGTCATGCCGTCATTTTACGCCGAACTGCTTCACAAACGAGGGTCAATTCAACACTGGATTTGCACAAAAGATTAACATGACGGCTCATGCTAGTCGATGAGTTGAATCAACTCCACAGCAACTACATAAATTTATCCACTAACCATTCAGAAACGTCCAGTTTCATTCTAAAAGTTGTAACTTCTTCCTGAGTCTCTCCATCAGTGTCAGACTCCGGTTTGAACAATGTAAGGCTGAACACCGTTACTGACAATCCTCATTTTGGCTGCGTGAGATTCTCCAGCTTTGTTGTTGTTGAGTATTTGAAGCGTAAGCTGTTAAAGCTCCACCCTCTTCTGGAAAGCGGGCCAGGAGCAGCAGCTCATTTGCATTTAAAGGGACAAACACAAAAAACGGCATGTTTTTGCTTACACCCAAATAGGGGCAAATTTGACAAGCTATAATAAATGATCTGTGGGGTACTTTGAGCTGAAACTTCACAGACACATTCTGGGGACACCAGATACATGTTTACACATTGTAAAAAGGGCATTATAGGTCCCCTTTTGTCACGAATGCCAGCGAAGATCACTCGATTGGCCACCGGAGGTCTCACTCTCCCGAGTATTAACTGGACTACAAATCCCAAGCGCCCACATACCTGGCCTGATTACTGCTCACCTGTTTCACGTCAGCCATTTAAGCCACACACACACACACACACACACACACACACACACACATACACACACACACACACACACACTCACTCTCCTTGCGAAGTATTGTTTGCCCTGCAACAATTTCTGAGCGCTTATTCCCTGTTTACAGTCTGCCCGTGTATTGACCTTGTTTGTATTCCTGACCTTGGATTCTTTGTCGCCTGCCCGTTACTTTGTTGTTTGCCTGGACTGCTTCTTTGATTGTTTGCTGCCTGCCTCTATCTTTTGCCCTTTTATGACCACGATTATAGGACTGTCTCTGACACTGTTGTTTGCACTGGTGATTAGACCCACGCCTGCCTGTACTGTGAGCTTGCTGTTTTCTAATAAACCGCTTATGGATTCCAATCAACCTGAGTCATCGTCACACCTTTAAGGATTTTGAAAAAAATTGTTAGAATAAAATAAAAACAAATAATTATTCATTTACTTGAAGAGCAAAATGAAAGTCTTGTTTTATGAAAATGATTAAAAATTAAGTTTGTGATTAAATAGAGAAAAAAATGTCAGTGGAGTAAGAAAAATAAACTTAATTCAAAGAAGAAAAAAAAACAGATCATTTTTCGTACCACACTGACAGGTATTTTTTTCTTCGTTTTAAGCATAAACTCACTTAATTTGTATAAATTTTTCAGAAGATAGAAAGACATTTTTTTTTTTTTTTTTAGATATTTGTAATGAAAAACATGACAAAAATATATTTTTCAATAACCAGCAAATAAAAAAAAGAGTAACTGTTGTTTGATCAGCTTTACATCACAGGTTTTATGTTACATAATAGCATTAATCACTGATGGATCAAAAGATTGTGAGCTTTTTTAATCTCATCAGCTAGTTAAATAAGCCATGAGCAGAGCTAAATCCAACAGACATTAAAACCTTGTGCACACATGTACCTTGGACCCGAAATAAACAGTTACTCACACTTTCTGGAACATTTCAAATCCATTAAATGCTTATAGAACAGATTCAGACACTAAATAATCATCAAAAGTCTAAGAATCTTGCTAAAGGCTCATGAATTACATCATTAAACCTCTAAAGACATATATCTCTTAGTCCCAAATCTGATATTTATCCCCAGCCCCTCAAGCTCTAGTGTCCCTCAACTTCGTTTGAACAATATTGAACTTTCCTGCCACGTTCTCATATGATTAGAGAAGAAAACATTTGTTATTTGTCCACCAACAGCAGCTCCAACACACAGTGACGGGAATGTCCATCATGTTCTCATGAGACTCATTGGCAGACATGCTGTTTAATTGACCTTTCTGACCTTTGCTGAACCATTGAAGGGGAGCTAATGCTGACGATAATACAGTATTTACAGTATCTCACAGAAGTGAGTACACTGAGTACACAAGAGTTCATTGTAAAGCATTATCTACTGACAGTGAAACATTTTTATTTAAATAAAATAGAAAACAATGTAAAAAAATGAAAAAAAAAAAAAAATCCCCCACTTCAACTTAAAAACCTAAGTTTTTACAGTGAAAATGTTCTTATACCCTGATGTTTTGATTTATGTTAAATTAGTGCCCCTTTTCTTTAATCTTTCATCTTTTACTATATACAGTATCTCACAGAAGTGAGTACACCCCTCACATTTTTGTAAATATTTTATTATATCTTTTCATGTGACAACACTGAAGAAATGACACTTTGCTACAATATAAAGTAGTGAGTGTACAGCTTGTATAACAGTGTAAATTTGCTGTCCCCTCAAAATAACTCAACACACAGCCATTAATGTCTAAACTGCTGGCCACAAAAGTGAGTACACTCCCAAGTGAAAATGTCCAAATTGGGCCCAATTAGCCATTTTCTCTCCCCGGTGTCATGTGACTCATTAGTATTAGTCTCAGGTGTGAATGGGGAGCAGGTGTGTTAAATTGTTAAATGTTAAATTTGGTGTTATCGCTCTCACTCTCTCATACTGGTCACTGGAAGTTCAACATGGCACCTCATGGCAAAGAACTCTCTGAGGATCTGAAAAAAAGAATTGTTGCTCTACATAAAGATGGCGTAGGCTATAAGAAGATTGCCAAGACCCTGAAACTGAGCTGCAGCACGGTGGCCAAGACCATACAGCGGTTTAACAGGACAGGTTCCACTCAGAACAGACCTCGCCATGGTCGACCAAAGAAGTTGAGTGCACGTGCTCAGCGTCATATCCAGAGGTTGTGTTTGGGAAATAGACGTATGAGTGCTGCCAGCGTTGCTGCAGAGGCGGAAGGGGTGGGGGGTCAGCCTGTAAGTGCTCAGACCATACGCCGCACACTGCATCAAATTGGTCTGCATGGCTGTCATCCCAGAAGGAAGCCTCTTTTAAAGATGATGCACAAGAAAGCCCGCAAACAGTTTGCTGAAGACAAGCAGACTAAGGACATGGATTACTGGAACCATGTCCTGTGGTCTGATGAGACCAAGATAAACTTATTTGGTTCAGATGGTGTCAAGCGTGTGTAGCGGCAACCAGGTGAGGAGTACAAAGACAAGTGTGTACAGTCAAGCATGGTGGTGCTGCCGGCACTGGGGAGCTACAGTTTATTGAGGGAACCATGAATGCCAACATGTACTGTGACATACTGAAGCAGAGCATGATCCCCTCCCTTCGGAGACTGGGCCACAGGGCAGTATTCCAACATGATAACGACCCCAAACACACCTCCAAGACGACCACTGCCTTGCTAAAGAATGTCTCCAGACCTAAACCCTATTGAGCATCTGTGGGGCATCCTCAAACAGAAGGTGGAGGAGCGCAAGGTCTCTAACATCCACCAGCTCCATGATGTCGTCATGGAGGAGTGGAAGAGGACTCCAGTGGCAACCTGTGAAGCTCTGGTGAACTCCATGCCCAAGAGGGTTAAGGCAGTGCTGGAAAATAATGGTGGCCACACAAAATATTGATACTTTGGGCCCAATTTGGACATTTTCACTTAGGGGTGTACTCACTTTTGTGGCCAGCGGTTTAGACATTAATGGCTGTGTGTTGAGTTATTTTAAGGGGACAGCAAATTTACACTTTTATACAAGCTGTACGCTCACTACTTTACATTGTAGCAAAGTGTCATTTCTTCAGTGTTGTCACATGAAAAGATATAATAAAATATTTACAAAAATGTGAGGGGTGTACTCACTTCTGTGAGATACTGTATATAGTAAAAGAAGAAAGATTAAAGAAAAGGGGCACTAATTTAACATAAATCAAAACATCAGGGTATAAGAACATTTTTACTGTAAAAACTTAAGTTCCCTTTCATGGGAACTGTCGACGCTACGTCATATGACGTCATATGACGTTATGGGAACCTTCTGCGTGATTGCGTCGTGAAGCACTCTTGTATCTAACCAATGATGAGACGAGACGTCAGAGGCGGGTGACGTCACGGACCAGGAAACTATAAAGCATACCCAGAACAAAGAACGCTAGCTTCTGTTGTCTTCAGCAAGCGCTCTGTGTTATCGTGTGTCTTATTTGGTGTTGTTTGTCTTATTACATAAACAAGTCACAATCTCTTCGTCTGAGGACAAGAGTATCTCACACCAATCCATATATTTATATATAAAAAAGACACGTATTATGGCGAAAAAATTCACTCTCAGAACACTGTGTTCCTGTGTTCCCCGCGGATCGGGTCCCGCTTCTGCTGAGGCAGGGCGGAGGCTCCATTCGTGGGGTTCACAATTGGATCTGACAGAGGGATTAGAGACGGGCGCCGCCCTTTCTCTGCCCTTACCTGCCAGGTTCAGTGCCGTCTCCCAGGTGGAAGCACGCTCTGCGGTTTCTTCCCCCGGATTGAGGCACCGGTATTTCACATGTCCAGCTCTGAGGAGGTGGATATTGTGATATCGATCTCGCCACCTCACACACATATCGTGTTTCAAAAATCACACGTTTATAGCAATAGTGAACAGCAGCTTGAATCGCGTTTCCCCCTGTGCTACATTATAAAGCGAGTGGGGATACACGCGGTTTATGTGTTGTTTGCTGGGAGTGGAGCATGCACATCAGCTCACAACTGACAGTGAGCAGTGTTCATTCATAAAAATGTCCCGAAGAGCATGCACTAGAAAGAGTGGGAGTTTTTTAGCTCCATTCCGGTTGGCTTTATTCTCGAGGGAATAAAAGTCTAACGCAAGGCTCGGATCTCGCGTTGCCGAGGCAGCGCGTAGATTAAGTCTGCAAGAGAGAATATACGGCTCGGGTCTCGCGTTTGCAGAGGCTGCGCATAGATCACGTGTCCGTAATTTTATATATATATATGTATTTATATTTGGAGGGAACTGAGTAGACGGGAGTTTCCCTTTCTCTTTTTCCCTAAAATACCTTGCGAATTATTACGAGCTATAATTCTTTTTTGTATTCTAAATATATTCAGCCTGTTCAAAAAAAAAAAAAAAAATCTGGCTGCATTTAATTTGAGGATTAAATGAAATATTGAATACATTGAAATACATTAAATTCTGAGGAATTTAAAAGAAAGTGTCGCCACCCGTGCTCACCCGCAGAAAGCTTGGGGACAGCGACAGGTGACACAGCTGAAGTCTTTGTGGGGTAACACAGATCTGCGGACTGTAATTATCACCAAGAAGGCTTCGAAGAGCTCCTGATGCCAGTGGCGAGGGACATTGGAGGGCAGCCCCCTCCAGAGAGGGTCGGGTATTAAAATACTTGGTACTCATCCCTCTTTGGCGCCCTCAGGGGGCCGTTCTGCTAACCCTGCCACCCAGTGTGCTTCAGGGCGCAGCGGTCTCCACTGACCCTCCGAGGAGGGCCGGTCATCACTTGATTCGGCTGTTCCTTGCCGGTTCGCCGTTTCAGGGCGCCGAGTTAAGTGCTCAAAAAACACCAGAGGCCAGTCTCGAGAGACTGGTTCCCTTAGTAAATTTTCTGGCAGAATGGAAACTTCTCCCAAATATTTCAAAATGGGTGCTGCTCACAATAGAAAAGGGTTACAAATTCGGGTCTCGCCCGCCCCAGTTTATTGGGGTCCTTCCCACAGTGGTGGCCCCCGAGCAGTCTCTGGTAACGGAACAGGAGGTTATGACGCTCTTGCAAAAAGGAGCTATAGAAGGGGTTCTCCTCCCAGCAAGCTGTCAGGGTTTTACAACCAATGCTTCATTGTTCCAAAGAAGGATGGAGGGTTATCCCACAGATCAGGTCCGAGGACTGGTTTGTTGCGATAGACCTGAAAGATGCTTACTTTCATGTATCCATCCATCCTCAACACAGGAAGTTCCTCAGGTTTGCTTTCGGGGGCAAAGCTTACCTGTACAGGGTTCTTCCCTTCGGCCTTATCACCCAGCACATTTACGAAGTGCGTGGATGCAGCTCTGGCTCCACTGAGACTCCAGGGCATCCACGTACTGAACTATATCGACGACTGGTTGATTATAGCTCAAACAGAACATCTGGCAGTTCAACATCGAGATGAAAAAGCCTTGGTTCCTGTCCCAAGTACCTGTGTTGGTGGTTCCTTGTCGTCGCGTAATGCTTACGACGGATGCTTCCCTCACGGGCTGGGGGGCAATCATGAGTGGTCGCTCAGCTCAGGGTCTCTGGGAGGACCATCAGAGTTCCTGGCACATAAATCGGCTGGAAATGATGGCGGTATTTCTTGCAGTAAAATACTTCCTCCCAGACCTGAGGGCCCATCACATGTTGGTCCGCACGGACAACATGTCGGTGGTCTCATATCAACCATCAGGGGGGTCTGCGGTCTCGCCAACTATGCAATTGGCCCGTTGGATCCTCCTGTGGGCCCATGGGAAGCTCCTCTCACTGAGAGCAGCTTACATCCCAGGGCATCAAACGTGGGAGCAGACGCCCTGTCGAGGCAGGGGCCGAGGCCCGGGGAATGGAGACTCCACCCTGAGGTGGTGGAGCTCACTTTGGAAAACTTTGGTCGAGCGGAAGTCAACCTATTTGCTTCAGGGGAATCAACCCAGTGTCCACTGTGGTTCTCCCTATCTCATCCAGCACCACTGGGTCTGGATGCCATAGTATAGACGTGGCCGAGGCTGCGTCTGTATGCATTTCCCCGTTCGCTCTGCTCCCGGGAGTTCTGGAGAAAGTATGCCAGGAAGGGGTCAGTCTAATATTGATAGCCCCGTACTGGCCAACCAAAATATGGTTCTCAGACCTAGTGTCACTTCTAGATGGCTCCCTGATGGAGCTTCCTCTCAGGCAGGACCTCCTGTCTCAAGCGGGCGGCATGATAATTCATCCACGCCCAGAACTACGGAGACTGTGGGCCTGGCCTCTGAGGGGGCCAGGCTCATAGATGCTGGTCTCCCAACTGAGGTTGTGGAGACCATACTCCACTCCAGAGCTCCCTCCAGGAGGAAGTTGTATGCGTATAAATGAAAACTGTTCTCTACTTGGTGTAGACAAAGAAATGTGGACCCTGTCCACTCTTCTATTAGCCTTGTGCTTCAATTTCTCCAAGACAAGTTCTCGGATGTTTTTATCCCCTTCAACCTTGAAGGTTTATGTTGCGACCATTTCGGCCATGCTCCTCTGGGGGATTCCTCGGTAGGTCGAGACTCCCCTTTTTTATACGCTTCCTCCGTGGTACTCTGAGGCTGAGGCCTTCAGTACGTACAAGGACTCCGGCCTAGGACTTGGCCGTGGTATTAGAAGGGTTGGCTGAGGCTCCCTTCAAACCACTAGAGGAAGCTTCAAAGAAACTCCTCACCCTTGTATTCCTATAAATGGAATTTATTTTCTACTTGGTGTAGACGAAATAATACGGACCCTGTCCACTCTTCTATAAGCTTCGTGCTAAGATTCCTCCAAGAAAAATTCTCGGAGGGCCTATCTCCTTCAACCTTAAAGGTCTATGTTGTGGCTATCTCGGCCTATCATGCTCCTCTTGAGGGGGATTCCTCGGTAGGACGAGACCCCCTCGTCACACGCTTCCTTCGTGGTACACTGAGGTTGAGGCCTCCAGTGCGCACAAGGGTTCCGGTCTGGGACTTGGCCATGGTATCGCAAGGATTAGCCGAGGCTCCCTTCAAACCATTAGAGGAGGTTCCAGAAAAGTTCCTCACTCTAAAAACTATCTTCTTACTTGCTATCACTTCCCTGAAAAGGATAGGAGACTTACAAGCACTTTCAGTTGCTCCATCTTACCTGGAATTTGCCCCAGGAATGGTGAAGGCATTCCTTCATGCTAGACCTGGCTATGTGCCGAAGGTCCCCACCAATGTCCCAGGTCCTATTGTGCTCCAGGCCTTCTATCCTCCTCCCTTCGAGACTTCGGATCAGGAGAAACTCAATCTGCTCTGCCCAGTGAGGGCTTTAGATGCATATGTCCACAGAGCTGCCCTGTGGCGTAAAAAAGATCAATTGTTTGTGTGTTACGGGTCTCCTAAGAAAGGAGGCCCAGCATCTAAGCAGAGAATGAGCAAGTGGGTGGTCGAGGCTATCTCACTTGCTTATGAGGCGGCCGGACAGCCATCTCCATTAGCTGTCCGTGTCCACTCTACTAGGGGTATGGCGGCCTCAAAGGCCTTAATGTCAGGAATATCCATTAATGACACATGTGATTCAGCTGGATGGTCATCCCAGCACACATTTATTAGGTTTTATAACCTGGATATAGGCTCCACTCCGGGGTCGTCAGTTCTGTCTACAAGATAACAGACAGGTACTTGGTTCTGCGGCGTAGTTGGGACAGTGTTCCCATAACGTCATATGACGTAGCGTCGACAGTTCCCATGAAAGGGAACGTCTCGGGTTACTTGTGTAACCCTGGTTCCCTGAATAGGGAACGAGACGCTACGTCGCGTTGCCGTATCCCTGGCATACCTGTGAGCGTCTTGCTTCAGCCATAATCCAGAAGCTAGCGTTCTTTGTTCTGGGTATGCTTTATACTTTCCTGGTCCGTGACGTCACCCGCCTCTGACGTCTCGTCTCATCATTGGTTAGATACAAGAGTGCTTCACGACGCAATCACGCAGAAGGTTCCCATAACGTCATATGACGTCATATGACGTAGCATCTCGTTCCCTATTCAGGGAACCAGGGTTACACAAGTAACCCGAGACGTTTTTAAGTTGAATTGGGGGATTTTTTTTTTCATTTGTTTACATTGTTTTGTATTTTATTTAAATAAAAATGTTTCACTGTCAGTAGATAATGCTTTATAATGAACTCTGTTAGAGAGCTACATATGACAATTTATGTGTTAATTTAAAGATAAAACACCTTACCCACCTGTTGAGTAATAAAAATGCCATCTCCTTATCACATTTACAGCATTTAAAATCCCTCAGTTTTTGCCATCTCCAAAAAGCCAAACCAATGTTGATTTGTATTTTATAACACGTTCTCTTTTTGCCAGGAGACTCTCCTCCGTTTGCCTTTAAAAAAAAATAAAAAAAATGGGTGATTCCCTGGAGGTTCGAGATTTAGTCTGCCTTTCTCGTCAACCTTTCTTGCTCATTGTGACTACTAACCTATACCACTCCCACACCGTATGCGTCAAAGTAGCCAGAGCAACTTTTCTTTATTTACAGATATGACAATTTGTGTATGGGTGAGTATGCAATTTCTCACGAAAACCATCCCGTCCTCTAAATTAAGTTTATTTTATTATACAGTTATTTTGGTAACACTTTACAATAAGGTTCATTAGTTAACATTAGTTAGCTACATTAGTTAACATGAACTAATAATGAACTGCACTTCTACAGCATTTATTAATCTTTGTTAATGTTAATTTCAACATTTACTAATACATTATTAAAATCTTGTTAGCATTAGTTAATGCCCTTTGAACTAACATGAACAAACAATGAACAACTGTATTTTCATTAACTAACATTAACGAAGATTAGTAAATACAGTAACAAATGCATTGCTCATGGTTAGTTCACGTTAGTTAATACATTAACTAATGATCCTTATTGTAAAGTGTTACCGTTATTTTTTCTTGTTTTAATAAGCATGAACTTCATCTTGATCATTTTTTTTTTTCAGAAAAAAAAAAAAAAAAAAAGAATATCTTAAATAATTTTGATTAAATCCAATGGCTCAGTGAGGCCTCCATTGCCAGCGAGATATTTAACACTGCCCAGAAAGCTACTAAAGACATATTTAAAACAGTTCATGTGACTACAGTGGTTCAACCTTAATGTTATGAAGCGATGAAAATACTTTCTATGCGCCAATAAAACAAAATAATGATTTTATTCAACAATATCTAGTGATGGGCAAATCCAACACACCGCTTCATGAAGCTTCGAAGCTTTGCAAATCTTTTGTTTCGAATCAGTAGTATAACACTTCCAAAGTCACGCCCCCCAGTGGTGAACCATTGAAATTTCGAAACACTTATGATGTGATGAAGCCTCTTTGAAATCACGTGACTTTGGCAGTTTGATACATGCTCCGAACCACTGATTAGAATTAGGAAGTAAGCATTTGTTATCCCTGGATGGAGCTCTGACAGAGTTAGTCTAGGAAGATTTGTCTGTAAGGGTACTGTTTAAACGCACAACTACCTGACAAATATTTTTACTGTTATCCCTCCGTGTGAGGAAGATCCATTTAGATCCGCTCTGATGGATAGATCCGTTTAGATCCGCTCTGACGGACAACAAAAAACTCCCTCAAACTTCCTAAATCTTCCATCCAGATAGTGGTATTCTCTGTTTTTACTGTTATTTTTATTTCTTATGCATTCCATCTTTATTATTATGTATTTGGTTCTTCTTTATGTAAAGCACTTTGAATTACCATTGTGTATGAAATGTGCTATACAAATAAAATTGCCTTTCCTTGCCTTTAATTTTAAAATGACTAAATACTTAAATAAGATTTAACAATACTATATTTCATACAAAAAAAAATTCTAAATTGCCTAAATGTCAAACTTAGTACAATACATCATGACAATATCTTAAAAAATCCTAATACTTGACATGTTATTGCATTATGACAAGTCATTGCCTACCCTCGCTCCCTCCCTATACTATAAATCGATGTGAATATTTGTCTGCTAAATTACTAATGTAACTTTACAAATGATACTTATGTCCTATAACATTCAGTATTTTAAGTGACGATAGTAATGCTAACATTTGCTAGCCGTTTAATACTTAGCTGAGTTAACGAAGACAAAACTACAGAAGCCTGTTTACAGATTAAACCTGCATTTGAAAGCCTGAACAGGTCAGTAACTTTGGTACATTTCGCTGGTTCTTCATGGAGACCTTTCCCTTTCTGCTTTACCTGACCTGACCGCTTTCTCCATCCTTTAACTTACTCGAGTCCCTCTCATTATTGAACACTCAGCCGAATCGTAGTGTTGCTAGTCAAAACAGATTCATGATTTGTTATATTATCGATTTATTATCGAACGCCGAATTTGGAAATGATCATTGGGCAGGTAATGATAAAAAATATATATAAAATAATAATAATTAGGACAGCGGGCCAAATGCCAGGCCACTGGGAATTCTCCCGATGGCCAGTCCGGGTCTGCACCATTTGTGTGTTTGTCCTATTTAAGAAACCTTACTTTATGAACGTATGTCACGTTAAACACAAGTTAAGGGTGTTTTATTGCAGCAGAACGTGACAGAACAGGATCTTGCACAAGACCATGGTACAATCAGTACTGAAAGTAAACAAATGACTAAATACTGTTGAGCAAATGTTACTGAGCCTCGGATGTCATTTTAACATAATGAACAGGTTCCAAACTCTTTTGGGAATTCCTAAATTACTGGAAATTATTCACTCCTGAGTAAATGACAAGCAGGGTATATAAGAGATACACACAAGTGCTTATGAACTTACAAAACTCCCAATAGCTACTAAATCGCTTAGAAGGTAAGTTTTCACATTATCCTAAAACAATACACATGCATGGTATTAGATCTTGCACTAGTTTAGCCTTATAGATCAGTTCTAGACTAAACTGCACAGGTTAATGTCTAAATTTCAACTTAATCAGCATAATTTAACTCTTTATATAATTTGACTCTGTCTGTAAAGAGTTTTTTTTTTTTTTTTTGCCTAGTAAAATGTAACTCAGATCTTGAAAGATTAGTGTTTCCAAGTTACATTCATTTGCTATTGATGATTATTAATTATTATTTTCTCAGCACTAATCCACAGAATGATGAAGACTTTGATGGTGGCTCTTGTTCTTGCTCTGGTGTTGAACTATGGTGAGTTTAAAGCTGCTGATTTCCAAGTTTAATAATAACATTAAAAATTAAACTGTACTTATCTCAATATATGTTCCTGGTCATAATGCACATAACTTATAAGTGCACATTACTTCACAGCAAGTTAGAACTGTACAGATCAAAAACAATGTTCCTAATGTAAAAAATCTGACTGTGCAGACTATTAATACAACATAATCATGTTCCATATCCATAATCCATAATAAAATTTTGCAATCGTGTTACTATTTGTCACCTGAGAGGTTTGGAAGAGTTTTACATCAGTGCTGATTTATAGATGCATACGTCTGCTACAGTCCCTGTACTTTGTGTTGCAGGATCTGCACTGAAATGCAACCACTGCGTTCCTCAGTCTGGAACACGCTGCACTCCATCTCAAGAGACATGTGGCTTTGGAAAAGATGCCTGTATAGCGGCCAGATTCAACTTCCCTCCCTGTGAGTTTAAAAATCAGTTTCACACTGTAGAAAGCTAATTAAGAACTGCATATCTATCTCCTGACAAAATCAATCAAATAACAATGACATGGACGCTACCAAATGGAAGCAGCTGTAGTTTGATTCTTTGCATTACATTATACGCTGATAAATGTTCACTTTATGATTAGATAAAATCATGATGTGCATAAACTTCAAATATGTTTGTATTTTTCTGTTTCATCTAGTCATGGGCTTTCGGAGATGCGGCAGTATGACAGAGTGTCTTATTCTCCAGAGTAACACCGCCATGAAGATTAAATGCTGCCAGTCGGACCTCTGCAATAACGTCATCTTTTAGATTGAGTTCCGTCAACTCAGAACATAAAACTGCTAATAAACCTTTCAATGTTTACAATAATACAGATGTTTAAAAAGAGGCTTTACCATCTCTCTGATTTATGAGTTTTGTTCAACAATAAATATCATGGTTTACAATACAAGTTACTGATGTTTGTGATTCACTTCAGCATTTTCCACAGATGAATGATTGAATCATTGGGGAATTTGTAAACAATTTACATTTTAAATAAAGTTTAAAATTTTAGTGGTCAAAATTTAGAGTTAGAGCTCAAAAAATAATAATAAAAAAAAATGTTTCATTGCACATTATTTTACTGCACATTATTCACATATGGTAATTATATAAATTATTTATGATTATTATCTTACATTAGTCCACACTTCAAATATCAGCTTTGCAGGGAAATATAAAATGTGCAGTTTTTTCATAAATCAGCATTTCCTATATTTTGATATAAAAATCACTACTATTAGCTATTAATTATTAGTATTAATATATAGTATTAATTATGTAGGCTATTAATTATAGTATTAATTATTACTATTAATTATTATCCACTGACACAGCTTACCATGAAGTGTTTGACACACTTTACCCTACAGCCAAAAATATAATATATCTGGGTTTTTCATATAGGAAAAACATTGCTTTTCTTTGCTTCATGGAACAATAAATATCTTACATTGGCAGAATGTCCTCTGCTTTTTGATTCCTGCAGACAGTGATGCTGTTTGTTCCAGCAGAGCTCAGCCTGAACTTTACCACAAACATTAACAGTACATTAACATTAAGGGGTTAGTTCACCCAAAAATGAAAATAATGTTTATTACTCACCCTCATGTCGTGAATATTTTTTGTGTGCCAAAAAAAAAAAAATATATACATAACTACTTTTCAACAATATAGTGATGGGCCGATTTCAAAACACTGCTTCCGAACTTTACGAATCGAATAAGTGATTCGGATCTCCTATCAAACGGCTAAACTGCTGAAATCACGTGACTTTGGCGCTCCGAGTCACTGATTCGATCTTACGGGTGTAGAACGATGTAAGGGTGAGTAATAAATGACATTATTTTCATTTTTGGGTGATCTACCCCTTCAACAGTAGATCCGTGTAAACCTGCAGCTCCCAGTCCGGACCACTTGGTGTCACTCTCACCTCAAATCTACTTAGTTTTTTTTACAATGCTAGGACACATTTCTCAATACTTTTAAGTCACTTTTCAAAACTCCTCCCACACCGAGCACAACAGCAGTCTATGTGGGCTAAACTGTGGATCATTTATCATTGCTGTGCCACTACATTTATTCAATGACCACACCTTTCAAATGACGTGAATTCTTTTCTCACTCAGACACAAACACCACCCAAACTCTATGTACCTACAGGCCAATTCGCATGTTTACATACTCTATTTCACAACTGTTAAACTTAAGTTCAAAACCTAACATAATACAAAAATGAATAAGACAGCAATTTGCTACATTTCTATCTACTGAAACATTCTAAATCTAAAAATGAAATACTATCAAAACAATTAAGTGTAGCTGAACACCTACAGACGTGCTAGTCTTTTAATTTCATCACCATCTTTACAAAAGGGGAAAACTTAGGAATAATTTTGTACTGTAATATAAATGCACCATGATGTAACATATACTCCAGCGAATTCTAAACACTAGATCATTCTTGTTTTGTGCAGAAATTTTACAAAAGAAAACACTGTGTAATGTTTCATGTTTTTTAGGTCATTGTGTAATGAGTGAAAATTGTGTTTGTTGGATGACAACCTTTGCCAGTGTTATGGATGAATGAGTTGAATTGAGACATGAATGAAGTGTTTTAATAGTTTTAGTGCATTTTGAATGTGAAATTAACTGCTGTGCCAAGATGAAAGTTGGTAAGGAGAACTGTGTGGAGAGTTTTGAAAAAGTATTGAGTAATATGTCCCAGCGATTGTAAAACAACAACAAAAAAACTGTAAAAACTGCAAAAAAAGACAGCAATTTGCTATATTTCTACAGTAATAACATATTGAAATATGTTCCAAATCTGAAAAAAATGAAAGACTATCAAAATTATTAGATGTAGCTGAATGTGTTAGTCTTTCAATTTCGTTACCATCTAAACAAAAGGGGAACTTAGGAATAATTTTGTACTGTAATGTAAGCATGGACCATGTAACATATACTGCCGTGAATTCTAAACAGTAGAGAGTGTCATTCTTGTTTTGTGAAGACATTTTACAAAAGAAAACATTGTGTAATGTTACCTGTTGTTAGTGTTTTTAGGTCATAGTTTTACAAATGATAAAGTGTTAAAAAGTTACAAAGCACAAAGTCACTCAGTGTCACTGTTAAAGGGGGTGAGGCATGGTTGAGTTGCATTAGTCGTGTTTTGAAACTCACAGTTATGGTAAGGGGCGGGACATTTCCCAAACATGCTCAAAGCGCTTGACCAATCACAGGAACTATTGACAGACTGGGAAGAGAGGAGCTGCAACAATGGAGAATACGTGAAAAATAATGTGTTTTTTTGAACATTCAAGCATGAAAACCTATCCTAGTAGTGCCCAAAAACAAAATCAAAACTTTATAGAAGGGCATTATATGGCTTCTTTAATAGAGACAGAATGCTTCAGACCGTGTAAGAGTGAACATCTGCTCTTGTGCAACACATATCCTACAAAACATTTAGATTAGAACAGTGGTTCCCAGCCCTGGTCCTGAGTACCCCCGGTCACTACACGTTTTTGTTGTCTCTCTTGTCTTAAGCCCGGGATACACTGCATGATTTTTGGCTGTCCCAGACGCAAGACTGTCATTGTGAAACAATCGTGGTGATTTCTGTGATCGTGGCTCTTAATCGGTGGTCTTATGTCGTACAGTGAGAGAGGTTCAAAGACGGTCCCGGTCTTGCGGCGCTCGCGAGCACCCTTCTGAAACCTAAAATGACACCCTATGGTCTTGTGGACTTAACAAACTTGTGGCGGCCATTATAAATCCACAAGACCGCAAGTACACATGAATCGTGTCATTTGGGACAGGGCCTAACCAGAATTACAGGCAGGTGAGTTTGATCAGGGCCAAAAACTGCAGATTTGAGGAACCCTGATCTACATGTTAACATTTTATCATATATACCTCTATTCCAGTAAACTGCGCGTAGGCACATTTAATAAGATAAGGAAAAAACAATGTATCTTTTGTTGCGCAACTGGAAAAAGACCAGACCAGAGCAGAACAAAACAAAAAATGACACAACCACATGACCATGCAGTAAATCAATAAAACACTTATCATCTGAAACTTGAGCCAAATGTACACAATGAACAAACACCTGTGTTCTTTAATTTCATTTGTCAGGAATTCAACACGGAATTTCCAAATTCCTGACAAATATTCCTGGAACTTTACAGGCAGAATCACAGTATATAAGGGACACACAGGTGTGTATGAACTACATTCATCTCTGCTTCACAGTCAAGGTAAGTTAACTAAGTTTGCTTTTTTAATATATATAAAATAATGATAATAAATAATATATAAATAATGATTAAATTCATATTTTGCTGTCTAAGCGCTGCAATTTCAAAGAAAACAAAGGACATAAGAATACAGCACACAACAGACTAAGGTAAATAAGTAAACTAAATGAATCAGTTGCTCATTGAAATATAAGGGTGCATTAAATGTTTCATAAATTGTCAGATAATTAGCATATCTGATACTTTCTGTTTTAATAACCAATATCGATTAGTCAGTTGCTTAATTTTCCACTTTAATTAACAGAATGATGAAGGTTCTGCTGCTGGCTCTTGTTCTCACCCTGGTGTTGGCGAATGGTGGGTTTGCATGTTTAAAGCCAAACTGCTTTTTCTGAACTGTTTTAGTACCACAGAAGTCCAGTGTCTTAGCACAGCCACAACAGTGTCCTTTATCTGAGAAGTCTGATTGTGCAAACCAATAATCTGTCATGTTTTGACTGCATTCACATTAAAAGCTTAGTGTTTCCATCTTGATGCAATAGTGATAATTTCTTGAACTGTGTTGTAGGCTCTGCCCTGAAATGTAACAGGTGTGTCCCCGGCAGACCTGGAGGAAGTTGTGTGACCACAAAGGAGACGTGTGGCTATGGGCAAGATGCCTGTGTATCTGCCAGATTCACCACATATCCCTGTGAGTCCCTATCTCAAATTATCATGTGTGCAATGGATTTTACACAAAAATATAGAATGTTTAGAAAGACAGAAAAATATGTCAAGATGAACAAGGACATTCATTTACTTTTAAATTCTTTTACATTCCTCTAGTTTCCTACTTCCGGAGGTGCAGTAAAATGGGAGATTGCTTGATTCTTCAGTCCAGCCCCTACATTACAGCCAGGTGCTGTCAGACGGACCTGTGCAATTAATACCCCTGTCATTTAAACACAATCTTAAAGGGAAAATGATTCAAACTGGTGGATTTAAGGAGTGCATGTCACACATATACTGTATACATTAGTAGAACTACTTACTAATGCAAGACCAACAATAGACTAATGTTTAATTAACATGTACATTTGAATTTTTGTGATTCTGTACGCTACTGTGGCACTTTTTCATGTTTGTATTCATTAGCTATATCCATACCACAGCCAATCATGTTGCATGAATAAAATGTTTCATTAAAGACATGATTTTGTAAGATGTTGTATTCACCATCATCCCTACCGTGTCTTCAAGTCTGAGTGTTTTGCTCATTTGTCACATGACAGATGCAAAATTAATAAATCATTCATAAATGACCATTTACTATACTGTTGTGTGGATGTCTACACTCACCACGAGGTATTCCACTTTCTTAATAAATGCTTCTTTTATTAACCAGCGTTCTTTAAAAAACCTTTTAGATATTTACAATTACACCAAAATAAAAAAGCAAACAAACCATGCTTCAAATAAAAGAAGAAAACAATTCAAAATAAATCAACTAGAAATATAACCAAATTGTTCAACAAAATAGGACAAATTAAATCAAAACCGAGGTAATCTGTTACAAAAAAAACACCAATCTTACTCTCTGGCCACTCTGGTTACTGGGGTTCTCAGGGGTGCTCCAAATCTTTTAAAACACCCATATTACCCTCTGGTCGCTCTAGTTACCGGGGTTCACAGGAGCACTCGCGGTCCTATCCTCCGTCAGTGCCGCATTTGTTTGGTGTCTTTACCACTGTGTCTGGTACATCGCTTCAATTCTTCCGTGCTTGTCTCCCATAAATATCCGCATAGTTCCTTCCCGACCCCGCCTAACCGGAGCTCAATACCACATCCACCCCCCACTTATCGAATCATCGTCCCGATGATTACATATTTACCTTGGATACATAAATCTAAAAACTACATTACCCATCTTTCATCACTCTTTTTAATTCATTCATCACCTGCAGCAACTGCTCTAAGACTGTTGCCATTTCCCCAACTTCCCTGGAAGGGGGCCTTAGACCATAATTTAACTCTGGGGGGATTGCTGCAGCTTCCATACCCTGCACTGATCGTGGCTCTCTAAAGGGATTCCTATGCTGTCCCGCTGTGGCCCTCTGCGAGTGTCGAACTGAAAAGTCTGTCCCAGTAGTTATTAATTTATCCTCCTCCCTGTAACAATCCTCTTCTGCACTCCTTTCCCTTTCAACCCCCAAAGACAGGGTCACTGGTACCACCACCCGGAGCTCCTCCCAATCTTCCTCAGACCCAAACGATACTCTGCTTGAACTTGAGTCAGTACTTTGATGCTGAATTGACTCTACAGGGTCCTTCTGTAGCGGTCCACAACGGTCCATAACTCCAAACGATGCACATTCTTTGGTGGACGTGATTGATCCACTGAAACTATCTTATAGACTGCCTTGTCCAGGTCCAATCTCTCCAACACACAGTGAGGCAAATCCTCCCAGATGTCCTGGATTTTATTTCTTCCCCTCACTCTTCGATTTCGTAGATACACTAGATCACCTGGATTCAAACTGGCATCTTTTACCACCCATTGTCGTCTTTATCTCTGCTTCGCCAAACCCTGCAACCACTTCTGTGTCAACTTATACGCCTCTTGCAGTTTATGCTGATGTTCAGTCACCCACGTCTCCACCTGACCTTCTCTTCTTTCTGCCACACCAACACTTAACCAATGTTCAACTGGGAGATCAGGGCCTAACTAGAATTACAGGCAGGTGAGTTTGATCAGGGCCAAAAACTGCAGATTTGAGGAACCCTGATCTACATGTTAACATTTTACCAAATGTACCTCTGTTCCAGTAAACTGCGCATAAGCACATTTAATAAGATAAGGAAAAAACAAGGTATCTTTTGTTGCGCAACTGGAAAAAGACCAGACCAGAGCAGAACAAAACAAAAAATGACACAACCACACTGACCATGCAGTAAATCAATGAAACAATTATCATCTGAAACTTGAGCCAAAAGTACACAATGAAGAAACACCTGTGTTCTTTAATTTCATTGGCTGGAATTCAACACGGAATTTCCGAACTCCTGACCAATATCATGACAGAATCACAGTATATAAGGGACACACAGGTGTGTATGAACTACATTCATCTCTGCTTCACAGTCAAGGTAAGTTAACTAAGTTTGCTTTTTAATATATATAAAATAATGATAATAAATAATATATAAATAATAAATAATGATTAAATTCATATTTTGCTGTCTAAGCACTGCAATTTCAAAGAAAACAAAGGACATAAGAATACAGCACACAACAGACTAAGGTAAATAAGTAAACTAAATGAATCAGTTGCTCATTGAAATATAAGGGTGCATTAAATGTTTCATAAATTGTCAGATAATTAGCATATCTGATACTTTCTGTTTTAATAACCAATATCGATTAGTCAGTTGCTTAATTTTCCACTTTAATCAACAGAATGATGAAGGTTCTGCTGCTGGCTCTTGTTCTCACCCTGGTGTTGGCGAATGGTGGGTTTGCATGTTTAAAGCCAAACTGCTTTTTCTGAACTGTTTTAGTACCACAGAAGTCCAGTGTCTTAGCACAGCCACAACAGTGTCCTTTATCTGAGAAGTCTGATTGTGCAAACCAATAATCTGTCATGTTTTGACTGCATTCACATTAAAAGCTTAGTGTTTCCATCTTGATGCAATAGTGATAATTTCTTGAACTGTGTTGTAGGCTCTGCCCTGAAATGTAACAGGTGTGTCCCCGGCAGACCTGGAGGAAGTTGTGTGACCACAAAGGAGACGTGTGGCTATGGGCAAGATGCCTGTGTATCTGCCAGATTCACCACATATCCCTGTGAGTCCCTATCTCAAATTATCATGTGTGCAATGGATTTTACACAAAAATATAGAATGTTTAGAAAGACAGAAAAATATGTCAAGATGAACAAGGACATTCATTTACTTTTAAATTCTTTTACATTCCTCTAGTTTCCTACTTCCGGAGGTGCAGTAAAATGGGAGATTGCTTGATTCTTCAGTCCAGCCCCTACATTACAGCCAGGTGCTGTCAGACGGACCTGTGCAATTAATACCCCTGTCATTTAAACACAGTCTTAAAGGGAAAATGACTCAAACTGGTGGCATTTAAGGAGTGCATGTCACACATATACTGTATACATTAGTAGAACTACTAACTAATGCAAGACCAACAATAGACTAATGTTTAATTAACATGTACATTTGAATTTTTGTGATTCTGTACGCTACTGTGGCACTTTTTCATGTTTGTATTCATTAGCTATATCCATACCACAGCCAAACATGTTGCATGAATAAAATGTTTCATTAAAGACATGATTTTGTAAGATGTTGTATTCACCATCATCCCTACCGTGTCTTCAAGTCTGAGTGTTTTGCTCATTTGTCACATGACAGATGCAAAATGAATAAATCATTCATAAATGACCATTTACTATACAGTAGGTCTGGTGTTGCATGTATAATGAAAATGAGAATACTGTGTACAATATAGTGCAGAACTAGTAAGACTAGTATGGTAGTATGCAATACTGTTCTATTGATTCACACTCTAAAAAAATAAAGTTGGCATCTATGGTTCCATTAAGAACCTTTAACATCCATGGAACTTTTATAGTGAAAAAAAGGTTCATTAGATTATAAAATGTTTTTCACTCTAAGAAAAAATGGTTGTTTAAGAACTGTTCACTAAAACGTTCTTTAGGGAAACAAAAATAGCTCTTCTATGGCATCACCGCAAAAACCCCATTGGAACCATTATTTTTAAGAGTGCGTTCACACTCGGATGTAACATGTATGTTGTGTTCCCCCTTCATTGTGTTTTTGGTTCAGTCCTGGTGAACTAGTTTTCCTAATCAGTCATTTCATTCACCTGTGCCCTGTTCATCACTTATCAAGTTTAGCTTTCTTACTGGTTCTAGTATATATATATTCCCTGTATCGTTCAGTTCCTTATCTAATCTTGTCTATGTATAACGTGAATGTATTTGCCTGTCTCCTGTGTTTCTCTTCTGTGGATTTATTAAAGACTGTGTTTTGGAATTCTCTTTTGTCGTGCACTCCTTGCTACCCACCGTTACGTGACAGAAAATAGGACCAAACCGAAAACAGCATGGCCTCACCTGCTGTTATGCTGCTTTTCCTGGAGTTGGAACAGAAAAGCCTCGAGGCCCACACTTGTGGATTTCTGTATCTGGCGAGCCTCACAGACCTTTCAGATCTTTCCCGGCTTGAACGAGCACACAAGGGCTTGCATGCCCAGTGTGGGTCCTAGGCAGGGCTGGACTGCGGCTAAAATTCGGCCCTGGACAAACCCAGCCCATGCGGCCCTTTGAATGTTTTAGCTGAGGTTAGGGCCTTAAATTGGAGTAAATAAATTAATAAATAAAACAAATAATGATGGATATTATTGAATTTACTACAAATGCAGTTAAATTTAATATTGCACTTTTGTCACATAGAAATGCACTTATGCACTGATTTTCATGCCATTAAGTAAATTTAATGCTATTAAATTCTGTCATCATTTACTCACTCTCATGTCGTTCCAAACCTGTATGACTTTCTCTCTTCTGTAAAACACAATAGAAGATATTCTGAAGAATGTTGTTAACCAAACCATTTTGGTTAGGCTACCCTTGACTCCAATTATTTTCTTTTTTATGTTACACAGAAAGAAAGTAATTCAAGTTTGTAATGACATTAGGGTGAGTAAATGATGACATTTTGGGTTGAACTACCCCTTTAAAACAATAAGATTTTTAAAGAGTTAACACCTAATTTATGTAAGACACTGATATCTATCTTTCATGATGCTCTCATTGAAATAACATTTTACTTAAATTAAAATTCATAAGAACTATTAAAAATATCATAAAACATATTTAAAGAAAAAAAAAGCTTTGTCCTAATTTCATGAGATCCAGGCTTTAAAGCTGTTTTGTTAAATTATCCTTTAATTTCCCAAATGAAATTTACAATGTTTTAACTAGACAGAGCACAGGTAAAACCATGCTCCTCATTACCATATGGTTTCTAAAATAAATAATACATTTTAATTAAATAAATAATAATTTTGCTGAATATTATGTGTCCCCAACTCTGCAAGCCAGAGGCGACAGTGGTGAGAAACCCAAACTCCATCAGGTGACAGAAATGGAGACAAAAACCTTGGGAGAAACCATGCTCAGTCGGGGGACCAGTCCTCCTCTGGTCAAACAAACCAACATGGTGTGGTTTAATTCCAGGCTACATCACAAGTCAGATTGTGGATTGGTATTGGGATCATTCCTGAAACAAATGACTCTTATGAGCCAGTTCTTTTAATTAATAACTCAAAAGGATGAGTTTCTGGTTTGAATCAGATTGCTCTATATAATTTAAGCATTCTCAGAGAGAGTTCTGTTAGACGTAGTATCCAGCCCTTATTATAACGTCAGCATATTTTTTTGGCCTCAAAATCCAATGAATTTGTAATATTGTGTTGTACTTTCTTTCTCTGTCCCCCCAACCCCCCACCCCCCGATTCATTTGCACACTTTTGCCTGGTATTGTAGGTCATCCGGATATTTTATGCAAACACAAATTTCACATACTATAGACATTATATTTACTACATAATACAAATCTAGTAAAAGTAGCATTCATTGTGTCACTAGTAGCCTACAGCATAACCCTGCTCCTGGGAACCCATTGTCCTCCAGAGTTTAGCTACAAACACCTGAACCAGCTCATCAGGCTCTTCAGGATCGCTTGAACCCAAGATATAGACATTTACAGCAGTATATGGCCTCTGCCTCTAGAGGGCACTCCAAGTTTCAAGATCAGTGTTTCTCCTGGACAGTTTGTGATTGTCTGGATTCCTCATTCTGTGAATCTAAAGCATTCGCTCACTCTACCCTTGGTAGCAGCAAGAGATTGCGAAAGCTTCCACAGAACAACAACAAATATTTAGACATTACAACAGTTCAGTCAAACTTGACTTGAATTTAGCCAACCCAACTCAGTTTAGTTAGTAGTGTACTCTGTGACCTGGATTGGGTGGGTTAAATTGTTTGTTAGATTAGAGAAATGGATTTTATGAATGACTCAAACTGGATGAATTACACTGCTCTTGATGATGTATTTCCTAACAGTTTTTTCTGAATGGATTTTTGTTCAGATAAGAAAAAATAAGACATACCTTCACATTTCATCCTGCTGACACATTTGGACGTGCCACTATATTTATTTTCCACTACAGACTCTATGAAGTCATAACTTCTATTATGAAATATATATGATTCAGAAAGGAGTGCCAAACTTTACTCTTCACTCACAGTGTGTCCGTCACTCTTCTCACTCATTTCCTGAGCCTCTCTGATTTACCAAACAAAAGTTGCAAAACTCTTTTTGTCTTGACGTCAATGTATATGTCATGCTCCTTTGCCCACCAATGAACCCCCCCCCCAGGGCATAAATAGCAAAATAAACCCTTGGTACTCTTCATGTACCATGCAAATAATATTATTTATTATAGAAACATGAAACTATAGTACAGAAAATAACAAGTCTGGGATGGCATCATTATACAAAAGTATTTGAACACAGAATGATGCCATTGATAAATTAATATCAAGAAAAAGTAATGACATTTTATGCATTTAGTCAGGCACTTGTGTAACTGTGAACTCTGGGTTTTTTTTTCCCTGTGCAGTGGTTTACTGGAAACCACATACAGTACTTGCAAAAGACTTTCCACCGACCTGATGAACTTCTGCTGACTGTCTCATCAGTTACCCACATTGTTTGTGTAATCAGAATTCAGCACAACATGAAAATGAGTTTGTTTCACTGATAATGAAAGTTAATTGACTTAATAGAAAAAAGTTATGTGAACTCAAAATTTGATTGTAGTAAGCTGAACTTAATATGATTGAGTTGCAGCAGATTTCTAATTCCCAGCATGTTTTGCGTCGGACTGTATAAGGAAAATAAATGTTAAAATTAAGTATTATTTTGTGTGTTTTTGCACAAGATTAACATAGGGAGACATAAGTTAGTGTTTAATTATGTGTTATGTTGGGATTTACAGGGTGTTCTGTTATGTTAGTTTTGCAGGGTTACCATTGTGGTAAAGAGTAGAGCTTGTGGTTAGGTTGAGGATGGGCTGCAAAACTTTTAAGACCATATACTGTATGTTGTTTGACGCATGCAAGTATATAATAACAGTCTCTCTGATAGTTATAATAGCATGTGTTATCTAACATTTAATTAAGATCTGAATGTGATATTTATGTAAATGAACTGTATGTAATTAACAGTGGGAGAGGCTGAGAACTGTGGGAGCGAAGGGATGCCGGTGACAGGATTGTTAATGAGAGACACCTGTGCACCACACTGGCCTTACTCCGCTTCCACGGCTCTCAGCCCCGCCCCACTTGTCACAAAATTTTTAAGTTCTATTAACTTAAAAAAATGAGTTAGTTTACTTAAATGTTTTGAGTATTCTGAACTTATTGAGTTTTACAGTGCTCCTTTTATGTCATCATTGCTTTGTACCAATTTTATAGTTTTGGCTTAGTCTTATGTGACTTTATTACTTTGAGTTTGATGAGCTTAAACCATTTAAAGGGATAGTTCACCGAAAAATGAAAATTCTGTCATTAATTACTCACCCTCATGTCGTTCCAAACCCGTAAGACCTTCGTTCATCTTTGGAACACAAATTAAGATATTTTTGACAAAATCCGATGGCTCAGTGAGGTCTCCATTGACAGCAAGTTAATTAACACTTTCAGATGCCCAGAAAGATACAAAAGACATATTTAAAACAGTTCATGTGACTACAGTGGTTCAAGCTTCATGTTATGAAGCGACGAGAATTCTTTTTGTGAGCCAAAAAAACAATATCTAGTGATGGGCGATTTCAAAACACTGCTTCATGAAGCTTCGAAGCTGAAGCTTCGTTTGTTTCAAATCAGTGTTTGGAGCGTGTATCAAACTGCCAAAGTCACATGATTTCAGTAAATGAGGCTTCGTTACGTTACGTAGTGTTTCGAAACATTTTGAAATTTCAGTGGTTCACATGAATTTGGCTGAAACTGAATGAGTGGAATAAACTTAAAATTTTTAAGTTGAGTTTACTCTAATGATTGAGTAAACCAACACTAAAATATAAGTGAATTTAACTTAATGTACTGTATATGAGTTTACAGTACTCATGCTTATTGGGTTTAAAAACTTAAATGGTTTAAGGCAATCGGCTTCCTCAAATGGTTCGAGTTACCGTAACTTATCAGGTTTTACAGTGTATCAAAGGACCTTAAAAAAAGCAATGACAACAACAACAACAACAACAAAAAACCTAATTCACATTGTCATAACTAAATGAAATGATTCTGTGTTGGCATGCTTCTATGAAATTAATTATGGAATTATGGGAGGCAACTGATATGAGAGAGAGAAACATTCGAGACTATTTGACTGGACAAAAATTTGGATACGCCCCTGAGTGCAGGATGATGTCATCAATATTTTTGGTCCATTTTCCTCAAAGAGAAATTTGATTTTAAAACTGTTTGTCTGATAAAATTAAATGTAGTCATTTTTTAGTTGAGGTATGGACTAAAAGACACAAGTTCAAATCTGATGTCTTAAAATTAAACTTGATTAAATTGCTTTTGATAGTCCAATTCCTGTGGATTGTGGATGTGCTTTTGCTGAATTATTTGACAGAACGCAACACACACTGTTTGTTCTTATTGCATAACACACTGTGGTGGTACTTTAAAGGAACATTTATGCCCCAGTGTAGGCAAATGTAACAGTGTTTGGACCAGCAAACTTAAAAACACATATATCTTTATGAAAGGTTGTAGCTTGCACTTGCAGTTTCACTTCCTCTAAACTATTTTTAGGGTAGAAAGGGAAATCGCTCTTGTAAGATAACCCAGTCCTTTTAAAGAATTCCTTATAAAATAAAGTTAAATATCAAGACTGGTATCTGTACAGTTAGTGTTCAAATCCCAAATGTTGATCCATTAACCATCACTGCCCATTAATAAAACTTTAGGAGGATTGTGCATTTGACAAGTGAAGGGGAGACTGCATGGGGACAAGTAGCCTACATTTAAACATTTTCATTCATAACTACAAGTTGTCCTTCTAGACACATTCTAGAAACAACAGCAGTACCATTAAGATATTAAGATACATTATGAAAGACTAGATCATAGTCTTCAATAAGGGTGTTACAAAATACAAAAAGAGAAATGTTTATTAATTCATATTTAAGATAAACACGTGGTTACAGGGGGGTGGGCGTCTTTGATGGGCGTAGTATAACTCGGCTCATGTACAAATCTTTCTTAGTACAGTGGTGATCATCAGACCCTGCTGAGAGTTTTGCGTGTGCTGCACTCGTAAATATTTTTGAAGAAAACTATCGGAATCCCGTGAAGAAAACCAGCTTACAAAAGTAAGGAGAAATCTTTTTCTTTACTCTTTTTCAATGACATACTGTCAGTCTTGTTGTTTGATATGAGCAGAAGTGCTTGGTCTCACGCGCTGTTCAGAACGCACCGATGAAGATCTAAAAGATCAGATTATGATCCATAATCATATAAACTATAACTGTGGTGATGTTTATAAAGTGGACCGTTGCACTTTCACTGTGTCTTTGCACTTTCGCTTTGGTGATTGATGTGAATTGTCTTTTTTTAGAACGGAGAAACTAAAACCACAGTTACAAGCCACAGTTGTTCTTTATTCATATAACTGTCTAATATGTCTTAAGGATATGTAATACATTGATCATGTATTTGGACTGAAGCCACACTTAAAAAATGCCTGAATGTAATTTTTAAAGCAAAATATCAAGTAATTGAGCAAAAATGATGAAGTGAAGTTCGTTTTAAGTTTATGAAGCATTTAAGAGCAGACAATACTGTACTATAATGCAGTGGCATTCATTCATTTTTAGGAGTGCAAATACTGTACATACATTAGCATATATGTTATTACTTGGCTAGAAACAGTTAAAGCGAGACTTCATGATTTCCAGATGTTTTTGCTTATGGATTCCAGCTGTATCTGATTTGATAGGGTGGGGAACTAAACAAAAAGCTCTTCACATTGTTCAGATACTTAAGTTCATCTGGACCTGAGAACATCTGTATCTCTCCATCACTGGTTTCTGCATAAATGAAAGAGACACATTCTGATGATTTCAAAGCTTTTCCTGTTATATTATGTGTCTGTTTCTTTTACTACTTCCAATTTATTGGGGCTGCTGCTGCTTTCAAGATTTTTTTCTTTTTCCAATTGAGTTAAACAAGGATTTTGTGTATTCCACATTACTGGTCAGTGTGATTATCATGTGCTCGTCTCCTCATGACTCCACCGACGGCTGTAAACATGAACCTTTATGTGTTTAGCATCTGTCGAACAAGGGATAGTTCTCAGTTATGATAAACTATTGAATTAATGAAATCGCAGTTGTCGTTGACTAACATTTCATAAATTAAATGTTAGTCAATGATAGTCAATTTACCTATTTGATTGTATAGGAACTCTCTGGTAAAATCTTCTCCCCTCAAACTAAAGCTTCTGTTGGGTGGATATTCTGAATGTTCTGTATAAAAATTTTGGCTAACGATCATGAGCAAACGTTCTTCTTGTAACGTTAATAGAACGTTTGCTCAAAGTTATCTGCCCTTTAACAATGTTCTCAAAACCTCAGCACAAAAATGTTTATACAATGTTTGTAGTAGGACATTCGTCTGACATTTTTAAAATGTTTGTTTCAGAATGTTCAGACAACATTGAAAAGAAACATTCCCATAATGTTTGCAGAGTGATAAAATGGAACGTTTACTGAACGTTCGCATAACCAAGAAAAAACGATTTAATTAAAAAAAAAAAAAAAGAAAAAAAAAGACATTTTAAATGTTCAGAAAACATTCAGAAATAATGTTTTCATAACTTAATGGGAACGTTTGCAAAACATTCTTAGAGAATATATTTGTTAGCTGTGATGAACTAGAACATTAACTTATCTAAAACATCTATTTGCTGTGATGTAAGAACAGCATGTCGAGTCGTGTTCTTTCTCAATCGCTGATAAACCCAGTCTTTCTGTATTTGTCAAGTTCTGCATCAAAGTTTGAAGATGAACAGAGGTGTGTCACATGATGACTTCATTAGGTGTGAGAACTTATGCATTCAGTTGTTTATTTTCATTTTGTTTATAACGCCGTTGCCAGGTGTAACAGTCTGGGACGTATCCATAGTATCCGAGTTGGGCGTTTGTCACTCCAAATAGTGTGCCTTGTGGTGTGAAATTAAAATAATTTGGTGCCATATAAAACTTGGGTGGTGTAATCCAAGAGATCCCACACGAACACACAATTGTTGTGCACTGCTTTAGTCAAATAATACACTTAGAAATGAAAATTCACCATTATTTACTCACCTTTATGTTGATCCAAATCCATATGATTTGTGGAATACAATAAGAGACGGCTTTTGCACAGAACGACAGACCGAAATTGAAGCTGTATGCTTCTGCATTCCCAAACCAATAGCAATGTATGCATTAGTGAATGAGAATATTTTAAGTGAATAATATTAAAATTTCAGTCAGTTCTTTACACAAAACTAATTTATTTACATTTGTACCTTCTGCTTAGCATCTCCTTTTGTGCTTTACGAACAAAAAAAGTGGTTTGGGGCACATTTGCTTTTTTTTTGGGTGAACTATCCCTTTAAAATCTAAATACAGCTCAGTGGAGTAGATCTGTATCCGCCCCTCTCATGTGCACATATTTGCCAGTTGCTTGCTCTATCTTTGGCTTTAGACCAGCTGCTGGAGTTACATTGGCTCTCATACACATAGTCACAAAAGTGGGAATATACAAAAACTTTAGGGTTGGTAAGATTTTTCAAAGAAGTCTCTTATGCGCTGCATTTGTTTGTTCAAAACTACAGCAAAAACAGTAATATTGTGAAATATTATTACATTTTAAAATTACAGTTTTTAATATACACAGACACATATGAAGATTCACAGTGTAACAATATGCCCTGCAAAAATTAGCGAGCAGGGGTCATGGGTCACAGTGAATCATGATTTGGCGTGAGCAGATGTGTGAGGAAGGCTGCCCTGCATTGGAGAGGTCAGGCTTAAGGTCAGGCTGGAGTTTGGCATTCTAGCATTCTAATCATAGCTGTCTATGTATACATGAAAGATTCATTCTAAACATCCATAAATCCCTGCAGCATCTCATGATACACTACAGCCAGTGGAAAAATGTGTTGCTTAGAGGTTGCTCTTTCATAGCTCGTGGAACCTAATAGTTCTCAATCACCACTGATGCTAAAATGAAACACAAAGATGTTTCTCCTAAAAGTCCTTTAGGGAAATAAAAACAGCCACAACATACAGTAAGAATATAGAGCTATAGATTGAATATTGGTCTTGGAAGAATTTGAATCATTAACCGTATTAAACCTACTGTATCATATGTAATACACAAAAAAGGCCTTTAAATTATTAACATAATGAAAACTTTGCTGAAAATTTTTTTTGTCCACAATCTTCTACATGCTTTCTGTCGCCTGATTGGTAGTTTAGACTTTTTTTTTTTAGCAAGTAAAAGGCCTTTTTTTTTGTATAATTCTAAAAATTGTCTTTTTGCTATAAAATATTGAAATCTTGCAAGTAGTCTGCTATATAGTTATTAAGATCTCATTGATTGTATTTATTACTTTTTTTAGCCATATAAATATGAGCAACTGCATCAAATTGCAGTTTTTGGGCCTCTGAAAAAATTTAGATGTTTTTTCCTCCATATTCTCACTATATCATACTATATGGGCCATAAAAGCTTTATATATCAAATATGATACTCAACATTTCAGTAAATGTTCAATTCCATTAGATTTTTATGAAACTCTTAAGATCTATTCTGAAAGTCTCATTAAACAGATTCTCCTTCCTAGACAGATATAACCCTCTCAGTGCTGTCTCACTTTGTGCCTGCAGGGCCGTAGAGGTTGTGACCTCTTGAGTCTTGTGTTTAGGAAATTGTGCGGCTAATTGGTTGAACACAGAGAATTGCTTGAATAGAGTGTTTGAGAATCTTTAAGCTGGAGGCGACTCATCACGCCTCGTGGAAGTTCTCATGACATCACAGTTCAACCTTGTTTCATCATGAGTGCATATTTCCTAACTGAATAACACAAAGATGTTATTTGAATTCACATTTCTCCTCTAGTCTGTCCTGTCCTGTAACTGTAGTGTCTGCAGGCTTCAGTGACTTACAGTCATCCAGAGCTGCATTGCGCACATACTTGTGCACACATGATCACATATACAGCTGCAAACTTATGAGCAGAACTGTGAGTGTTTGACTGTGTTAAACTGGTAAACCTTTGGACATTTTTAGCTAAATCGTAAACACAGGCAAACATGTTGTCTGATGTGTTTAAAGGCGGTGTAATTCAGTGGCTAAATCTGATGGAAGTCGGCGAAATAGCTGAAATTGCTTACAACACTTTTAAATATCAATAACGTGCAGTACAATTTTATTGTTTTTTCATAGCTAAAGGGACTTAAATGAGCTTTCAGTTATGTTTATTGACAAACCATCTATGTCTGAGATGTTTCAGCTAAAATTCATTTGGAGAAAGAAAAAAGAAACTCAAATGAGTCAATAGTTAGGAGTTTAGAGCTATAAAATGAATGTGGATAGCAGCTCAGATCATTTGTTTGAGTTCATGTTTGAGTTCACTTTGATTTCTTTGACTTTGGATTACAGACGTTAGTATCTCTGCAAATCGTAGCACCGTTTGAGACATTACATTACTTTACAATTATGCATTTAGCTTTTATCCAAAGCGACTTACAAAAGAGGAACTAAAGCAGTTTGTCAGAATCAATAACATAATATACAATGCCAGATTTATTAGACAAGATTAGGAAGCAATTTAGAGAAGAAGAGAAATGCAGAGAAATATAGTTTTTTTTTTTTTTTTGACATTAGCTATGTTTCCATCACATAAAACATTTTGAATAAAGCAGCGTTTCCATCCCATGTGTTCAAGAGAGCAAAATCATCACTTCCTAGGAAATTGGTGCAAAATATCTGTAATAAAAATGGAAGTTGCTGCAATATGGAAAGCCACTGTGGCTCTTTTTATTAAATGACTTGGGTTTTAAAAACGCAATAAACGCTGTTATATTATCTTATGTTCGAATGCTGGTGTTTGGGAACACAATCATGTGAGACGCTTCTGGGCGGGAATTAAACCAAATCATTCTGATGACAGACTTTGGCTCAGGCACTTCTGAATGACCAAACCAACATTTGAGATGCTGTTCAATGAAATTGGTCTGCTGGGTAGTGCATATGTTTTTTATGCACATTTTTAGAATTTATGCGCATCTTGGTGTATCCATCCAGAGTTTTTTTATGCAATATCCTAAAATGCACATAAAAATAGGTGGATGGAAACATAGCGAGACTATTGGGGTTTTAAGAGAAAAATCTGATGAGAACAATCTTACAAAAGTCTCAATTTGCTGTTCATTTAATCTCTTTGCTGTTGAGGAGAAACAGCTGAGATGTTAAAGAGAAAGTCATGCAGAGGCGTGTCTGGTTTATGTGAAATTCAAGGGAATGAGTCTCAGAAATGCAGGCAGCTGGTTGTAGATAGTTTGGAATTTGGTAATTGTGAGAAATGGGAAAGTCTTGGGAAAACAGAAGAAAACATGTTGAGGAGATGGAGGGAGAGCACAAGGCCATTCGGAGGAAAACACATGGTTCTAATTTTCAGTGTTTACTCAGCGTCACTGGGACAGAACAGTGCAACGTCAGCATTTCTATTCCTCGTGAATTAATCATAATAAACCAAAAAACTACTGATCACTGACCATTTGTGAACAATCACTGATGTTTATTTTAATGGCAATCAGACAGATCTGATGGTGGAAACAATGCTGGATAATTCCTATATCTTTAAGCGGCATGTTGAAGTTTACAGACCAAGACCAAACAGGCAATTACTTTAACAACACTGGAGAAACGCAGATGTATGGGGACTTTTTCTTTCCAACTCATGCACTTCTTGATTATGCCAATATATTGGACAATATATCATTTATCAGCTTTCAAATATAAAGAATTATCGGTTATCGGTATCGGCCAAAATTTTCAAATCGGTGCATCCCTAGTTTAATTCCATGAGATACATCCAGCTATCATCATATATTTTGTGTTTTAAACCAGTTTTGTGTACTGATTTTTATTTTGTTCAGATGTTTTACTTCCAGCTTGATCTTTAAACACCATTTAAATGCAGTCT
The DNA here is from genome assembly GCF_019924925.1 of Ctenopharyngodon idella. Lineage (NCBI taxonomy): Eukaryota > Metazoa > Chordata > Actinopteri > Cypriniformes > Xenocyprididae > Ctenopharyngodon > Ctenopharyngodon idella. Next base: position 39,186,744 of record NC_067221.1, on the reverse strand, counting down.
TGTTGAATGAGAAAATACAAAAAGAAACAATTACAATGCATTATTGCATCTTACTTATGATTCATACTGGATGCACATGTATGACTCTGGTTTCATTTTTATTTTGTTTTCTGCAAAGCGTTAAAGTCCTTCCCACATTCACAAAGTGTGAATTAATTACATGAGTATTGCTAGAGAATATAAGCAGGGGAAAGGGCCTTGTGTTAACCTCAATACCAAAAACTTCACACTTTATGTTTTCTCAAGCCAAGCCCATATCTATGTCTAACTTGTTTTTGTTCCATTTCGAAGTTAAGAACTTTTTATATCTTGACAGATGCATTATGCAAATGCTTGGTATCACTTTTGACATAGCAACCATACACTGTAAACCTGAATAAGTTGGCAAAACTCAAAATATTTGAGGCTCAAAATTTTTAAGTTTAGAAATTCAAAGTTTAAGTAAGCAGAACTGGCTGATTTTTATTTTGTACTCCTACAGTTGAATTGTTCTTAACTTGAAATGTTTGAGTACACCCATTTAACTTAAAATTATCATGTAACCCTAATGTAAACATTTTTATTAGCGTAAAATTAGCTAGCTATAACAAGCTAATTCAGAAAATGCTAACTTGCTAATTTGCTAATGTTAACAAAAGCATGGTATAGCACTTGCTGAATGAGTACAGCAATAGTTCAGTTTACATAAAAATATATCAGTTCTGTGAACTTGAAAGAAAAAGAAAGTGCTAAATACTAAATAAAAGTTAATTTGACTAAACTAATTTGTTTAAGTTTGTCCTACTCAAACCAATTAATTTTTTGAGCGTTAGGGTTTACAGTAGGCAGATGCTAGACTTAAGTTAAGTCTTGGTTCTCTGATTTATGAAATCTTGTTTGTATTCTCTTTGAATTTGCTTCATCGATTAATCATTATCAACAAATGCCATTGTTAAACTTTTAATGTCAGCTTATTCCACTTATTTCAAGTCTTTAATTTTCCATGTACAGTAATTATTTTGTATGATGTCTTTCAGGATGCCAGGAGAAAGACTGTCAATCCGAGATAACGCCGCTGTGGGCCGTTTCCACGGTGCCTCTGAAAGCAACGGTCGTGCCGTCCCTGAAAGACACACCGAGGCCAAAGTGAAGAAAGAGGAGAGCGGATGTCGCCGTTGGTTACGGAGGGCTTGTCCATGCTGCGTCCGACAACAGAGCATCTCAGAAGATTTTACCAAAGAAGAGAATGGTGGGGATGGAGAAGAAGAAGGGCCGGTATCTCCAGTGCTTCCCAGCATTGGTACAGAGCTAGACGGTGAGAATATCCATCTCAGACAGTCAGCTTGTTGACAGTCAAATACATAAAAACTTCATCTGAATGTCCTCAAACTCAATCTTTTCTTTCTTCTATTTTTTCCCCATCAGTGTTATCTCTAGCAGTGCGTTCTGTGGATCTGCTCAGCCGGAAATCTGATCGGAACAGGAAGGAGCATCGCACGGATCAATACTACGGTGACCAGCTCATCATCCGCAGAGGACAGACATTCCAAATAGAGCTTGACCTCTCACGACCTTTCAACCCAAACACAGATAAACTTCACCTGGAACTGAAGATAGGTGAGTGTGAAAGGAAGTTGCATAAATATGTGCTTTATCTATTTTGAATGTTGGTTTCAAAGATAAAGTAAAATCTATAGATAGATAGATAGATAGAAAATAAAATAAAAGAAATATAAGAGCATAAAATTAAAACTTCTTGTTATGAATAGAGGTATTATTTGCACCGAAATTTCGGCTACCAAAAATTTTCGGCCAAAATAGCTATTTTTGGTTCATTTTCGGTTTCGGTTTTCAGCCAAATGCGACCTGAATTTTTGGTTTCGGCCCAGAATATTCATTTCAGTGCATCCCTAATTATTTGTCCAAATAAGTGTCAGTAAACAGTAAGTTCTCATTGTGACAACGTGCCCCACAACCAGTCATCCAGAGTTCATTGAAATGTATATTTTTTCCTGGCCAATAACTGTGGAAATATTCAATGGTGTTTTAATAGTCAACACCTCAAGGTATTAAACACTCAGAAATAAGAAATATTCACCAGAGTAAAATAGCCTCAGTCTATTTTACTTTTGCTCATGGAGAAAAATATCAGATGTCGTTATTTCAAGTATAGTCTTTCTATTGTTCCTGTTGACTGCAGATTGAAATTATTATTTTCAGACTGGCAAACGCAGTTTGAGTGCTCATCTCAGCCTGAAACTTGTCTCACTGATAAGGGCGTAAACACATCTGTGGTTTTGAAATTTCTCTCTTAAACCACACCTAATGATACAGCTCACCTCTTTTGTAGAGATAGGAAGTTAGAGAGATAAACAATAAAACCACAATAATAACACACACCCATACACGATAATTCAACTGTTTTCGAACTTACTGATGTGGTCCGATTCGCAATCTATTTAACTTCCAAATTTCAGAGAGAAACAGGATATTTACCCCAAAAAATGTCAGAAAAAAAATCAGCAATTGATTGGATCATGAAAGTAAGTTTTCAACAAAAATAGTAACTTGACTTTTACTTTCTGCTGACATCATGTGTACTATTTTTCTTACACAGCTATTTTCATGTTTCACTTCTAACACATAAACATTTAAATGCATGACTTTTTAGCTATTAAAAAATCAAAGATTTCCTCTACATAAAAAAACAGGAATTGAAAAAGGAAGTACCAGGTTTCATTTGTGCAAGTCTTGTGTGTTTTATCTGGCTTTGTGTGACTGAATCACAGTATTTCAGCTTAGTTGGATTGCTTGGATTTGACTGGAATTCTCCCTCATGTAATAATTTACCAGGAATTTCGAAACTTAGATCCAAATAAATCACATTCTTCTCAAACCATGTGTTTCATGTCCATGTCATCATTCAGGGCCGCTCCCGCTGGTGTCAAAGGGCACGCACATCATCATACCGCTGGTGGACGAACTCCAGGATGAGCGCTGGGAGGCCAAGATCGTGGAGCAGAACATGAACCGAGCCAAGCTGTCCATCAACTCCTCCGTCACTGCCATCATCGGAAAGTACAAGCTGACCGTCGTAACGCAATGTCTGAAGACGGGCGAAACTACCACGCATGACCCTGACAAAGACATTTACATGCTCTTCAACCCCTGGTGTGAAGGTAAGACAAAAAGATGTTCCAACATATGCAATCTTATACATAATACAGCTCAACAATTAGATTGAAAGAGTTCATTCTTATCAATAATGTGGAGAAAAGCTCAGACACTGATGATGTAGATGTGTCACCACTCCAAATTAACGTGACTTTGGTTCAACTTTGCTTTTTAAACCGACGGAATGGTTTTGAAAAACAGAAAATTACCCACTTTTCCCTTGAAGTGCCCCTATTTTGCTATTACCTTTCATTTATTGTGTAATATAGCTGTTTGTGAGTGTAAAAGGTCTGCAAAGTTTCAAAGATCAAAGTACACGACGAATGGAGTTATTGTCTCCTAAAAGAAATAACCGTTTCTGAACTGCTTAAACGAGTCGTCAGTAATTCCAGTCTTACTTCCTGCATGAACCTTTGTAGGTTTGTAACGCATTTGCATAATGCCCACATATAGTCTTCATTGGCTGCCTGTGAACAACATCTACTTTGACCCGCCCTGAAACACTAGTTGTAGCTGAGGCCAGGAAGAGTTTATCTCATGCTGTCAGAGCAGAGTAGACCAATCACAACAGACTGGGCCATCTGACCAGTCAGAGTAAAGTAGACCAATCACAACTGACTGGGCTATCTGACCAATCAGAGTAGAGTAGGCTCTCAGAAAGGAGGGGTTTAGAGAGACCGAAATCGAACCATTTCAGACACTGTGAAAAAGAGGTGAAGCTGCAATGTATATTATATGAAAATTAAAGTGTTTTTTTGACCTTGGATGCATGTAAATCTATTGTAGGACATCTCCGAAACAAAATTAGGAACCTTTGAAATAGCATAATACGGGCACTTTAATAAAAAAAAACAAAAAAAAAACATAAGTGCTATCATCTCAAAAATATTTTAGGGCTTCATGATCCTTTAAGAAGATATTTTATGCTCATGATTAGCCATAATTCCATTTGCATCAGCACAGAGAATGCAATGCATTCATGAATTATGTCATGTCACATGTCGAAATGCAGCGATGATGACTGTACCAGACTCATCCACTGTCGAGAAGCCAACGCACACCTCCACTGAAGCATGTCTGGGAAACGCTGATATATTTAGCCTTAAATATTGCACAGGCAACTGTTAACGCAATATAACACGAAGGTGCAAGTTTCCTCTTGTGGCCCAGTGACTTACGTCAGTCTACAGGAGGAATGAGCGTGTTCTTGAAATCCATTTATGTTGCATAAGTTTGGATTAACAACTGCTTTGGCTTCACTGCAACCACTGGCTATAACTCATAACTAATTTTGCCATTATAAGAGAGGTTGGCCAGTTTTACATCATCTCTGTCACGCATCAATCAGTTTAAATAATGCTTGCGGGAGATGAGGTGCTTTCCTTATGAAGGTCTTTGAAATATAATGTATTAGATTGTTATGTTCCACTTTACTTGTTCCATTCTTGCAAAAAGTGTATTTACACAAACTTTTTAATGACTTTTCATGGATTTACAGGTAGGGTTGTCAAAAGTACCAACTTCGGTACCAGGTCGGTACTGAAATTTGAAAAATGTGATGATACCAACATTTCCCTCTAGCATTTCGAGCGCTGTTGATTGGCCATTGAGTTCACGTGCTCAACAGATATGTCTGTGATTGGCTACAATGATCAACGCTTCAAAAACATGTTGTAAATAGACATCTTTGACGCTCTTCACCGAGCGCTTACACAGATACACACGGGAGCATTTGAAAGCAGGCGTCTATCAGTGGATCCGCCTATCAGCGGATATATTAGGGATCTGCTGATAAACGCCTGCTCACAAAGCACAAAGTCACTCCAAAGGGAGTTATTCTCAGTGGGCACTGTTTCTGAACTCCCTGAAACGCCTCCATTGTAGTCTTGAGTTTTCTTCCAGGAACAAACACGTCCAAATTTTCCTCATTTTAAATAATTACCACCCAAGACATATGCAAAATAAAGGGGCGGGGCCTGGTTGAGTTAGTTAGTAGTGTGTTGAAACTCGCGATTATTGTAAGGGGTGGGACATTTCTGAAACATGCTCGAAGTGTTTGACAAATCACTGGTCCAGCCAGGAACTACTGGGAAGAGAGGAGCTGCAATAATGTCAAATATGTGAAAATTATGTTCTTTTTGAATGTTCAAACATGAAAACTTACTCTAGTAGAGCCCAAAAACAAAATCAAGACTTCAAAATCAAAACAAGCTAGTTTTGTTGGGTGGTTCGGACTGTGCACTCCTTCCTGCGCTGAATGCCAGAGATGATTGTTAAAGAAAGAGAGAGGTCTGCCAAATCACCTTTCACTCCAAACACTGTAATCCTTTTTCTCTCCTTCTATTTTTTTTCTCTCTCTGCATTTTTTTCTGACATTTCTTCCACTGCCCCACCTCATCTGGCGATTCACATGTCAAATATATCTTTCCCTCTCCTGCTCTCTTTCTCTCCCTCCTTGGCTGCTCGTTCACTCCAGGCCCCTTCCTGTCATTCTTTACTGGGTTCTTTCAGCATGGTTTGTTTTATAACACTACATTTTTATGCTCTGTGCTTTGCTGAAAGCTGAAAGCTGCTGGCTCATTCCTGTTCTTCAGAACTAGCTGAACTCTGCAACTCTACATGTAATGTTGTAATTTGGGGAAGTATTTCAATAACAGGGTGTAGCTGAGTTACAGATAAATGTTTTATCAAGCTCAGGCTTTTTAACTTTATTCATTATAACTGATTAATTACTCAAGGGAAATAAAAGTATGAGGATTCGATGTTACAATTTAGGAAGTATTCTTTAAGCATTCTAAGTGAATAAGTGGGGCCTTGCGCCTGTAATCTCTAATAGTAAAGTGCCCTTTCAGTCATATCGCAGTTCCCCTCCGGAACGTGATTTCAACCGGAATGTGATTTCAACCGAGGGGGTTTTCCACAACTTGGCACTGCAACACATATTGTAATCATCAAAGGCATCTCTGTCGTTTTGTTGCTGAAGTAATCCTGTGTTTGCGTCTATTTCATATTTACTACTACATGACATGTGCCAATTGGTGGGCGGGGCTAAAGAGGCAATGATGTACAAGTAGGCATTGATCTTCTTCTGCAGAGGCGGTGTTTCATCGCACTGATGTAATAATGTGACAATAGCTGTTTTTGGATTAAAGAAGAAGTTTTGAAACAGGATAATTTTATAGTGCAATGACCTATATGTCAAAAGATCAAGGAAAATTTGATTTATCAATTCATGACCCCTTTAAAACAATATTTCCAAAAAAAGAGAAATGTTTTTTTTTTATAATCATTTTGATTAGAGAAAGGGAAAAAATGAAGATACAAAGACACAAATAATGAAGACACAAATATTTCTTAATTAATGGAATGTCTTTCATTTTAGAACAGTGTTATAATAGTATTTCATTTACTATTATAGTATTTATTAATATTTTTAATTAGCTTTTATTTACTATTTGTGACCCTGGACCACAAAAGGGTCAATTTTTTGAAATTGAGATTTATACATCATCTGAAAGCTGAATAAATAAGCTTTCCATTGATGTATGGTTTGTTAGGATAGGACGATATCCTAAAAATCAAAATATTGAGAAAATCACCTTTAGAGTTGTCCAAATGAAGTCCTTAGCAATGCATATCCACTCACAAAAATAAATTTTTGATATATTTGCGGTAGGAAATTTACAAAATATCTTCATGGAACATGATCTTTACTTAATATCCTAATGATTTTTGGCATAAAAAGAAAAATCGATCATTTTGACCCATACAATGTGTTGTTGGCTATTGCTAGAAATATACCCATGCGACTTATGACTGCTTTTGTGGTCCAGGTTCACGTTTAATTAATGCCATGTCCTTCATTTTAGAACAGGGTTATCATAGTATTTTTATATATTTTTATTTTAAATTTTAATTTAATTAATTAATTTATTTATTTCAGTTTCATTTAGTGGTCAAGGCTGTCAAGTTTAGGGTTTTCGTCTAATCTTTATATTTTATTTTATTTCAGCTTTATTTAAATAATTTTTTAATAGTTTTAGTTTTAGATAACAATAACAACACTGTTTCAGAAGTTTGTTTTTCTGTCCTTCTGATCTTCTTCTGTCTCACTGCTTCACTCTTCCAAGCCTCTTTCCGTTACACTGGTCTTTTTCTCCAGTGTGTCTGAGTGATTTTTTCCATTCGTTTTGTAATCTTTTCAGTCCGCTAGTATCATTTCCGTTACTTTATAGTGCCTCCATTCACTCCCTTTCCCCATTTGAGTGCACCTCCCTTGTGTTCACGCCCTGGTGCAGGAACAGAGAACATTCCATTGGGACAGAACAGATTCCAGAAGTTGATGATGTCGTTCTATAAGACTGCTTTCCTTTCAAATGAACCAAACCACCGTATCAAATCCTGGAACTGTGTGTTCATCCTCCCTTATGACTCTCTTTCTCTCTCTCTCTTTCTTCTCAGAGGACACGGTGTACATGGAGGGTGAGAAAGAGCTGAAGGAGTACGTCTTAAATGATACTGGAAGAATCTACTACGGCACTGAGAAGCAGATTGGAGCTCGGACGTGGAACTTCGGCCAGGTGTGGAGATCAGAATAGAGCACAAAAAAAAAAGAAGCACAATGCAAATCATAAATGACACATATTTAATTACCACAAATACCAATGCCAGGTGAACTTAGAATTTACTCCCCATAAAAAATGACCTGCCGTGAAACTGTGTTTTGCATTATTTTCATAAAATATATATATTTTTGTCAGGCTGAAAATTTTATGTTTTAGTAATTTTTCCTTTCCACAGCTTTCTATAATAATCAGTGTTATTTTATAGTATTTATATACTATTATAGTATTTATTAAGATTTTGCTTGAATTAGCTGTTTTTTTTAATCTCTTTAGTTTTCATTTTAATTTTAGTTTTAATAATTTAAGTTTTAGTAATTTTGTTATGTGCTTTTGTCAGTTTTATTAGTTATTTCTATTTATCTTTAATTTATTTTTTATTTCAGTTTTAGTTCAACTTCAACAAATGGATTGACTTCAACTTTAAGGCGATTTTTAACCCCTAAATTTCTACGTTTTTTTTTTAAGTTTAAGTTTTCAAATTATCAAAAATTATTTTTAATAGTTTTAGTTAACAATAACAACACTGATCCTAGTTAGTTTATTTGTTGTTGTTGTTTTATCACCAAAAAAAAAGTTTAACTTATTCTTGCAAAGATCCGCCCACTTACAGGAAAAGACCATCTGAACAACACATAAAGCACCAAACCAGTCTGAGACATTGAGACACCAAATCTGACATTAATTATACCACAATTATAGACTGCATTGAAAAAAACCCAAAAAACAGAGAAGAATTTACTGTGAAATTAGCAGAAAATGTGTGTGAACTAAGCAACTGGAATTTGTTTACACAACAAAGCTTTGGGGAGTGTTATTTTTGGACCAAGATTTGACTGTTTAGCACCATTGCACCAAATGAAATTGTCTCTCTCTCACAGTTTGATGAAGGAATTCTGGAGGCCTGTCTGTTTGTGCTGGATAATAGTGAGGTTCCTCCCTCAGGTAGAGGAAATCCTGTCAGTGTGGTCCGAGTCATTTCTGCCATGGTGAGTACCACCCCGACCGTCAATATTAATGGAACGGGTCAAGTAAAGAGTGCCATATTATTCTGATACTCTTTACAAAGACTCTTTACCCACTTGACCTCAGAAAGCCTTGACTTTATCTGATTCCCTGTTCTAGATCAATGCTCCAGATGACCTTGGTGTTCTGGAGGGAAACTGGTCTGGGAATTACGCGGGTGGAACGTCTCCCACGGCCTGGAGTGGCAGTGTGGAAATCCTCAGGCAATACCACAAAGAAGGAGGAAAACCCGTCAAATACGGGCAGTGCTGGGTGTTTTCTGGGATCACGACCACAGGTGTGTGTGTACAGATAACAACCACAAGCTTGTGGTTAGTGATTCAGGCTCCAGCTGTGGGGATCTAACATAAAATCTTGTGAAAAATCACATAAAAGTGCTGTAAGCGTATGTATATAACACTCTCGCCAAAACCCCTCCTTCCAAAGACACATCAGCCAATCCGAAGTCAGTGTTTGTGATTACCTTTGTAAGGGAACGTGGCTTTCCATTGCACTGCACTACTTTGTCGTGGTTTTTCTATGTAAACAACATGATCTAGATGGACATGTTTGACCGTTCGCGACTTGTGTCTTTTGCAGCATCTTGAGCATGATGTTGCATTCTAAAAATATGCCGCTCAAGTTTAAAGATGTTCAACTTTTAAAAAATGTGTCTTTTTTTTCCCAGTTCACTGCCCTGCGTCTCACATTTTTAACTGCAAAAATGTTCTGTGTGAATGGCCCCTAAAAAGTCATTTCAATCATGCATTTTTTATTTTTTTTTTGCAATTCCTAAAAAAAAGTCACCAGCCAACTAGTAACTTCACAATGAAAGACAAAATTTCCCAGATCAGTCTTGTTGCATCTTGTTGCAGTCAGGTTGCATTCTGCTCCCTGCAATTATCTTTTGATGTTTCACACATCAAAATCACATGGTCAAATTGTAATATCAGTGGATTTTGGGAGGGAATATGATGTCATAGGAATAACAAAATATACAATAAACCGCAAGCTATCTTTACTGCAGTCAGAGCGCTGTGACATTCATAGCTGACCCCGGTTAACAGTAGTAACACCCCTGTAGTGAACTTCAGTTTAAAATACTCTTATCTGCATACTGTTCATTCCACACACAGACATTAATAGTATTTTACTCTGTGTGAGACTCTTGCAATCGTTACTTCTCATCACAGTAATTCAGTTATTTTGCCTCACCTATCTCATTCTGTCCTCTTCCTAGTTTGATATGATTTAAACTACCATTCAAAATTTGGTGCAATTTTTTAAAATGTTTTTTTAAAGAAGTCTCTAATGCTCACCAAGGCTGCATTTATTTGGTCAAAAATACAGTAAAAACTGTAAAATTGTGAAACATTATTACCATTTAAAATAACTGTTTTTTATTTGAATATATGTTAAAATATAATTTATTTCTGTGATGCAAAGCTGAATTTTCAGCATCATTGCTTCAGTCAATGTCACATGATCCTTCAGAAATCATTCTAATATGCTGATTTGCTGCTCAAGAAACATTTCTGATTAATATCAATGTTGAAAACAGTTGTGCTGCTCATATTTTTGTGGAAACCGTGATATTTTTTTTTTTTAGGATTCCGTAATGAATCAAAAGAACAGCATAGATTTGAAAAAGAAATCCTTTGTAACAATATAAATGTCTTTACTGTCACTTTTGATCAATTTAATGCATCCTTCCTGAGTAAAAGTAATTTCTTTAAAAAAAAATCGTACTGACCCCAAACATTTGAACTGCAATTCATGTCATTATATTGAATATTTACAAACAGATGAATAACTCTGTTTCTATTTCTGTCCCAGTACTGAGATGTCTAGGTATTCCTGCCCGTTCCGTAACTAATTTCCAGTCTGCCCATGATACGGATGTCTCCTTGACAACAGATGTGTATTTCGATGAGAACATGGAACCGATCCATGACCTTAACTCTGACTCTGTATGGTGAGCATTTGTGTTTTTTCATGGAAGTCAGTATAAAATGCTAAAAATCCAATACTTCTGTTGTATCGGTTGGTCTGTGTTTCTCTGACCGATGATACAACAGTAATATTGGATTTTATCATTTTATACTGACCTATATACAAGGCCTAATTAATAGTGGGGACATGTACCCCTTAATGTCTATGGTGGTTATGGCCCTGCCTATATATGTTTCTCTTTCTGTATCCCTAATTTCCTCTTTTCTTCTGTCCCTACAGGAACTTCCATGTTTGGAATGATTGCTGGATGGCCCGTCCAGATTTGCCACCTGGTATGGGTGGCTGGCAGGCCGTGGATTCCACGCCCCAGGAAACCAGTCATGGGACGTTCCGCTGCGGCCCGGCATCACTGGCCGCTATACGCTCTGGACAGGTCTATTTGAAATACGACGCACCTTTTGTCTTCGCTGAGGTGAGTCCAGACCTGTCAATGTTGAAATGATCATTATATCCATAGAACAACCATCCACGTCCTTTCTGTCTACAAAAGTGCACATTAGTTTAGTCAAATTGACTGCAAACAAATAAAGGCTTTTCATCTAATATTTGTATTTTAGTTTTATTTATTGTATTTTAATTACTCAGAAATTATTTTTAATAGTTTTAGTTACAACTAAACGATAACGTTTTCAATTCCTAATTGATAGAAATAGAATCAAGTTCTGCTCTGATTTCACTCCTGTCCTAGAGGACGGGCTGGCCCCGACATGTTGGCATCCGTGTTAAATATTTCTTCATACCCTCTATAAAATCCTGCATTTATCTTGACAGTCATGTCTCTTTGAAGGATTCTCAGCTCTAAACCTCTGCTGTTTTTTTTGGTTGTAGGTGAACAGTGATAAGATTTACTGGCAGAGGAACCTCGATGGCACCTTCAGTCAAATCCACAGTGAGAAGAAAGCCGTCGGCCACTGCATCAGCACTAAAGCTGTTGGCTCTGATGAGCGTGTGGACATCACAAACGTTTACAAATATCCTGAAGGTGAGAAACTCACACACATTTACTTTCAGACATTTCAAACATCAGTCTCAATGTCTCGTCCTGCATGTACCCACATGAAAAGACAAAAGCATCTATCTACATGATGATGAAATAATGTGGTATTAAAATTAGGAGAACACTTAAGAACATTTGTATTGGAACAGTTTCCCAGAGAAAATTGTATTAGATCCAAATGCCAATCAAAAAAGAAATCATATTATGTAATATTAGATTTTAAAATCAAAAGAAAAGTAAGAAGAAAATTTATACAATTTTGCATAAAGAATTGAAGGCTATTTTAGTACCATTTAAGTTTTTTTTACATTATGACATAATTTTAATGAAAATAAAGCACCGAAATGTGTATTACTACAGTAAATACATTTATTCATACACATTTGAATTATATCTGCAGAAGGACAATAGTTACAGTGTTTGTTTTACGGCACAAACCGAGCACAAATGAATGGCACTGGTTTGGGACGATTTGAACAACATGGGTTGGAGAGTGACGTCACCCAACCAAAAAAAAAAAAAAAGTTGAATATCTCAAAAAACAAACCAATCAGTCAATCAATCAATCAATCATATTTATTTATGTAGCACATTTAAAAACAACACACATTGACCAAAGTACTTTACATACCTCACATAAAATCTAAAATTTTAAAACAAAGTATAATACAATTACAAAAATTGCATAAAATGAATTACGATCAAATGCAAGAGAGAAGAGATGAGTCTAAATTGATGCATAATTCATTTTATGCATCAAGGGTGAGACAAGATCTAACATGGAGGGGTAAACTGTTCCATTAACAAGGAGCTACAACAGAAAAAGCCTTGTCTCCTTTTGATTTTAGTTGAGACTTGCGAATGATTAACTGAAACCTTTGTACAGATCTTAAAGGCCTAGAGGATGAATGTTGCTGAAGAAGTTTGCTGATGTAACTTGGTGCCAGCCCATTTAAGCCCTTAAAAACAAATATTAACATCTTATACTCTACTTAATCCTAAATTTGACCCGGTTAGTCCCTAGCAGAAGCATTTTAAACCAAAATTTTGAACTGCAGATATGAAAGCGATGCATGAGAAACACCATAATACAATGACTTACAATAGTCCAGTATGGACGTAATAAAAGCATGCATAACTCCCAAATCATTTAAAGACAAAAAAGGTTTCGATTTCGCTATATTCCTTAATTGGAGAAAACGACCTCTAACCACAGAATTGATATGCTTATCAAATTTTACCTCAGCATCAAAAAAGACTCCAAGACTCCTTGCTTGATTATGTACCTTGGATTTAAATAGGCCTAATTGATTAATTATATGTTTGGAAGAATTATCCCCCATTTCTATAGGGATGATAATATACATGCCAATAGAAGCATGTAAATAGAAAATAGGACTGGACCCAATATCGATCCTTGCAGAACCCCACACTTAATTAGAGAAGAAGAGAATGAAAAATGTCCTAATTCCACAGAAAATGTTCTCACAGAAAGATATGAATTAAGTCAATTAAGAGCATTTTCTTGAATCCCTGCCCACAGTCTTAAACGCTTCAAAAGTATATCATGCACAATAATGTCAAATGCAGCAGTTAAATCAATTAAAACTAAAAGGGCACACTTTCCTGAATCGACAGCCAAAAACAAATCATTAGACACTTTGAGAAGGGCTGACTCTGTACTGTGTTGAGCCCTAAATCCTGATTGGAGCTTATCAAAAAATACCATTTCCATTTAAATAAGTAGAAAGCTGTTGAAAGACAGTCTTCTCTAGAATTGTTGACAGGAACGACAATTTTTTTTAAAATTGGCCGATAGTTCCAATAGATAGAAACCAGCACAAACGTTCACTTTTGCAGCACAAATTGGCACAATCAAATGGCATCGTTTCGGGGATTATTTCATTTTATGAGGTGCCAACTTCACTGAGGTGAGATTTATTTCATTTGGGAGGTAAATTCATGTTCTTAGTCAATGCTGTCTTACCAGAGCAACCTACAATACAGAGCTTGAATTACTGGCAAATGCCAGGACAGAGGCAGCCAAGAACACACAATGCCCGGTTTAACTGGCGTTTATGGCTTAACATTCCACTGCCTTCTCACCAAAATACCTGTCATTATCTCCAAATGGGTAGTTTTAACTTAACTGAGTTCCACCCACAGGAAACAATGGCATCATTGTCTCAGTTACACAAAATATAAACAAATGAGATAACTGACTTAATGTAAGAGTATAGAGCAGTGAAATGGATATATATATAGCAGCTTATGTCATTTAGTATGGGAAGTGTTGTGATCTCTGCTGAAAGTCTGAGAACATAAGTAAAAATTATCATTTGCTCATCATGTAATTTCATTGATGACTAGGAGAAACAATTGGGATATGATCTCATTTGTAATTTTTCTTTTCCTTATCAGACTCTGAGGAGGAGCGTATCGCAGTAGAGACGGCCTGTCGCTATGGCAGTAAACCCGACATCTACTCCAGTCCCATTGCTGAGGACGTGCAGGTGGAGGTGAGGATGGAGGGAGAAGGTCCACGCATGGGAGGAGACGCTCAGCTGAAGATCGTGGTAAAGAACACGAGCTCTCAGCCCCGCAGAACCACCCTTCACAGCCAGGTGGCAGTCATGTACTACACCGGCGTGCTGAAGGGCACAGTGAAGAAGGACACGGTTAATGTGGAGCTGATGCCACAGGAAGGTGAGTTTGATGCTGTGTCTGAAACCACATACTGTATAGTAGGTACTGCATTTGGCTTGAAACTTACTTTAGGACCATTAGAAAAGTATGTTTTCATTATCATGTGACCTATCAACATCAGTTGCATCACTTCACTGCCATTCATAAATCCTTTCCCGTGGCATATTAGCTGCACATACTATTATAACAGTATGCACAATATACATTTTTTGTACGTATGAAATACTTGCATTCGGCAATGCATTCTGCTTCCATTTCCAGCCACATTTAACATAAAACCACATTTAACATGTTATTTATTCATTATATCGTAAAAAGAACACTAATAGCATTCATTTATTCATTTTTATTTCAGTTTTAGCAATTTTTGTACTTCCAACTTAACGCATTAATTTCTGAAATAACTTGATGCAGCTTGCTTAATTAAGCATGTCATGTGACTGTATCATTGCATACTGTATTTTACATTGACATTATTTTAATGAAAACAATGCACTTCTGTAAATAAATGTATACATATATACTACTGTAAATTTACTATAAATTGTTTCTTACAACTATTTTAAATTTAGTGGATAAAATAATTAATTAAATATTAATTAAAATGTATATAATATTATAACATTTTATTATTTATTTTTTTTACATATTATTTATATAAAATAATAATAATTGTTTTATTTCTTAATATTTTAATAATTACTTTATTTATTTAATTGATTCACATACTGTTTAAAAAATATGTATGCAGTAGTATATTAAGTGTAAAACTCATAACCATTGCTGAAATTCATGTCTATTTTACATCCTTTAGAAAAGCACTTAAATTTGTTTAGCTACTGTATGAACAAAGATATTTTAAAAATATTTCATTCATTAACATTTTAGCAATTATTTTTATTCATCCAGAAGAGAGTGTTTAAACATTATGCGGAATACAGTATATACTGAGGAATCTCATGTGTAAAGCTCATGATCATTGCTGATTCCTTTTATTTCTGTTTTTTAGAAAAGGTCATTGACTGGATCCTGCCTTACATGCAGTATCAGAATCAGCTGGTGGACCAGGCCGCGCTCATGATGACCCTGTCTGGACGGGTCAGTGAGACCCAGCAGGTTTTGGCCAATCAGACCAGCTTTAGGCTGCGAACACCTGATCTCCTCATTGAGGTGAGACATCCAGAACCTTCAGCTGCTTTTTCACAGTTGTGTTTACTCTCAAATTTGCCCACAATAATATATTTGCAGAATATGTTATTGTATATTAAAATTGGTCCCATATTAAAACAAATGAGTGGGTTTGTAAATATGCTTTGCTTCTCATTATAGCCTATAGGAGAGGCGTATGTGGGTAAGGAGACGTCCGCGAAGATCACGTTCACAAATCCTCTGCCCTGTACTCTGCGCAATGTGGTGATCCGAGTGGAAGGACTGGGGCTGAGAGACCTCCATCCCATCATAGTGGGGTAAGAGCCACAAAATTATTCAAGATTACTCATCCTGACTAGTTAGAATGGAACATGAGCAGGATTCCATCGGAATCTTACCGTTTGAAAACAATCCTGAAAGACTGTCCCAACAAAACACAACACAAAAGCTAGATCTCATAGAGCACATAGTTCCCAATAGTACTATTCTGATTATTGATGGAATAAAATGCCCTGATAGGATATTTAAAGAAAATTGTTAATTGAAATTGTTGTTGAAAATACAAGTAGAGTTTTGTTAAATGTCACACAAGATTTAGTAAGACCTGTAAATATAATAAAATCCTGCAGGAATTTCCATTAGAATATTTTTTGATTCCCACTAAATTCATGTTAGAAATGGTTCTAAATTTTTGTTAATTAAAAAATAAAGCAAATAAAATATAAATATTAGATGATAAACTTAAATGAGAAATGTTGCCTGGGCAAATAACTGAAATAAAATAATAAAAAGTTGAAGTTTAAGTACTAAAATTACTAAAACTAAAACTGAAATAAATATACATTAAAGCTAAATAGAAATATAAAAAAATGATGAAAAGCACATAAAATCATTTTCATTAATTGACATAAAGCTGAAGTAAAATTAAATATAAATATTAGATAAAAAGACAACTAACCGAAATAAAATTATTTAAAAAAGTACTTAAATTACTAAAACTAAAACTGAAATAAATATAAATTAAAGCAAAATAGAAATATTTTTATTTTAAAATGACAAAAAGCACATAACAATAACAAAATTATCTAAAATTAAAATGAAAACTGAAAATACGTTCACAAACCACAAAAATTTGAGCACAGAAGCAAGCTTACTGTATGCCTGATTTGGCTTAGCAAACCATTGCCTTACCTAATGCAGCAAAACAAAAGTTGTATTCAAATTCTTAATGGATATATATCACCTAGAAATTGCGCAAAGAGCGCTTCCTTTATAATCACTAAAAAGCTGTCATCTCAATTCATCGCGATCTCACAAAGTTCTTCTATAATAAATGAAGCGGGCTGCACAATAAATCTCTTATTTAGCCTACATAATGTCTACACGTTGTTTGTTATGTTAACTTATAATGAGAGGATTTGTGCAGAACTCAAACACATTAAACACATCTGATTGGCCACTGCGTTCAAGAAATCAACAGATATGTTTGTGATTGGCTACATTGCCCAACACTGCAAAAACACATTGTAAACAGAAACCTTTGACGCTCTCACGAGTACAAACACCAAATCTCTTTCCCCAGTATGCTATATTATGGAGAAAACTGATCCTAGATCAGCAATTATGGGCAGCTTTTCCCACTAAAAACAACCAGAAGCAGCAGCAGTCAATGGATTGTGTGAGAAAATTCCACGATAGTCTTAAATCCATGGCCAGGGGAAGGCTAAACCAACTCTTTAAGATGTCATTTATTTTATCAATTCCAGGCGAATTGAGCAGCAAATCTCCAAACAGGCTTTTGGGAGAGTTAAAAGAAATAAGTCTTGAGAACAAAGACCATAAAACCCTGCATCTTTTTGATTGATTTAGTTCACTGCTCTTGTGTCTTGGCCGCTCATCATGAGTGTTTGAATTGCTGAATATTTACACATAAAGAAGTCCTCACTTTTCTCCCACTAATGTGTCGTCTCTCTCTTCAATGTTTTCTCAGTGATGTAGGCAAGCATGCCAATGTAACAGTGACGGAGCACTTTATCCCGACGATAGCCGGCCAGAGGAAGCTTGTGGCGTCTCTGGACTGCAAACAGCTCACGCAGGTGCATGGCGTGGCCGACATCAATGTTCAAGAAAGCCAGTGAATTCAGTCTGCTGTTATGAACTGTATCCCTTCACAGTGTGATTTCAGTATCATCAGATCCCATATTCATAACTACCTGTTAAAGGGATAGTTCACCCAAAAATGAAATTTTTGTCATCATTTACTCGCCCTCAAGTTGTTCCAAACTTGTATGAGTTTCTTTCATCTGTTGAACACAAAAGAAGATATTTTAAAGAATGTAGGTAATCAAAGAGTTGACAGTAGCCATTGATCTCCATAGTAGGGGCTCGTCAACTGTCTGATCACCAACATTCTTCAAAATATCTTCTTTTGTGTTCAGCAGAAGAAAGAAATTCATACAGGTTTGGAACAACTTGAGGGTGAGTAAATGATGACAGAACTTTCATTTTTGGGTAAACTATCCCTTTAAATGGGTTACACTGAGCCATGTGGTTATTTCTTTAAAGTTCTTCAAAAACATCTTAAAGAAATAATCTTTTTCACACGCTATTTTATGAAATACCTACTGTATGTGCCTAATTCTATTTCATTTATTTCATTTTACACATTATTTATTTTAAAAATGGTTTATTGGTTAACAGTCCTAAAAATGGTTTATTGTTTGTTGGTTCAGTTTAGCTGATCAAATGTTTGTAGTAAGGCCTGGGATATTATATGAGTACCATACCATATATGAGTATTATTTTTTTTAATGAATGTTAATCTATATATATATATAGTAGCCAAACACATGTAGTTTCATTTCCCTCTTCTCTGCTGCCTTATATTGAATATTGTTCACTATAATGACTGTTATGATTTCATTTAATGTGCCTTCAAGGAACTGAGTTAATATTGAATTGCATTGGTCTGATGCAAAATGCTGTTGTATCTTCACTTAATTTGCTACTGCAAAGACTGTAAACTAACACTATTCCTGAACACTTAAACTATGAATACATAATGAAGTCACTTATACTTCATGACATATTAGATTTTTATGAAGGATATAAAAGTTTTATGTATGTTTGTATTATTTATCTATGTAATGTAATTCTCTTTTACTATTTTATTAACAGCATATTTTGTTCTCTGTAGTTGTTTTTGAACATGTTTTGCCTGCCTTAACAAGAAAAGATATGTTTGATTTGGAAAGATGAAGTAAAACAGGGAGTGTTTGCATTTGAACATGTCATCTGTCTTCTTGTCTTCTTAACCTGTTGAAAAGGTTTATTAAACGATCCAATCACACCAAACACCTGTGCATTCCTTGCTAATTAAGAGTGTTGCATTACAAATTGCATTGTTTATTACCCATGTTGGGGAAAGTTACTTTTAAGACTAATGAATTACAATATTTCATTACTCCCTAAAAAAATAACTAATTGTGTTAGTTACTTTTTATGAAAAGTAATGCGTTACATTACTTTTGCGTTACTTTTTCTCACCTGGGCTGGGCTTGCTTGTTTGTTTTTTAATAAGAACAAAAAAGTTCTATTTTTGGCAAATGTTAATGCCCTTTCACACCAAAAGTGAAATGAATAAGCCTCAGGCTGAAGGAAATGCATATTTACGCCTGTACAGTAGAGGGCGCAGCTCAAACAAACCTTTCAGCTGTGCTGCCATTCTGGATCAAAGAAGAATAGGATACAGGAGAAGGTTATTTCTAAATCGAATCTAAAGTTATTTTTGCTTATTAGTATGATATTAAGTATGGTTGAATTAGATCATAGAAGGTCAGCAGCAAAGACATTGGTTAATAAAGTGAGATTAAATACATACACAAGTATATTGGTGTAATTTAATATAGGTCATTATTACAGGTTTGTGTAAAATTCTAAGATTCCATTTCACTGTTTTTTTATTAATTTTGATGAATACTGAATGTTTCTGTGCCAGTGAGATGAGTAAATGCATGTTCACATTTAGTCTAGAACTACAATACCCATCATGTTCACACAGCACACAAATTAACTTATGGATACCATAGTGAAATTTTGAGTATATACAATCACCGTCAACTTCATTAGGTTCACCTGTTAAACTGCTTGTTAATGCAAATATCTAATCAAACAATCACATGGCAGCAACTCAATTCATTTGGCATGTAAATGATCTGCTGAAGTTGAAACTGAGCATCAGAATGGGAAAGAAAGGTGATTTAAGTGACTTTAAACCTGACATGGTTGTTGGTGCCAGTCGGGCTGGTCTGAGTATTTCAGAAACTTTTTGCATTTATTGTACATTAAAATACAAAGTAATTAATCATATTTGTGATTCAGTGAGATCATGCTACAAGCATACTGCTGTTTGAAACATTTATTGTATGTATTGTTGTCATACTGCATACTGATTCACATGCCATTTTTACAATAGCAGGAATTATACAGTAAATAGTATGCAATGAGCTAGTGTTAATGGGAACAATCTGATGAAATCAGCTGAATTATTCTTCCTGAAAAAGCAAAGTGTGCATCTAGCACCTCTTAGTGTTACTTAATTGTAATCACAAGAGGAATGAGAACAGCTTCCAGAAACACATTTAAAAAAAAAAAAAAAAAAAAATAGAGAAACAAATGCAGACACACTGTATTAAAGGTACAGCACTGTATTGAGATATGCACGTTATAAAATACAGACAATCGTTTATAATGCTTGAATGAAATAATTATTAAACATCTCTTCTTTTAGTCAATATGACTGTCCACACATTGTCAATGCATTTATGACACAGGTTTAACAGCTAGCATGACTTCTCTCAGTGCATGCTTAAAAAGAAATCTGAATAAAATATAGGTTACAAAATACAAATACAACCAGCTTCCATTAAATTCTGCAGTACAGTCATTGAGCTTCTCCACATTAAAGGCCACAAACAATAAAATCTGATTATGAAGTGACAAGGTCTGAGAACAGCTTTGCCTTTAAATGTTTCTATTAATCCGATCATCCCACAAACACGGGACAGACCTCTTTCAAAAATAGAAATGCCCACACCCAAACCAATGTACATTCTCTCTGATCTTTATATATGTTTATATACATTTAGTCTACCGTATTACAGATATTCTCAACCACTCGGTTGAACTCTTCCGGCTGGTCGGCGTAGACATGATGGGAAGCATCTTCAATCAGCTGTAGTGAGCAAAAAAAAACAGTGACATTTACACATTTTGTTTTTCCAACCTCTACCATGAATTCAAAAAGTGCAAACGCTGTCATTTCTTACTCACCGTGACACTGGTGGGGCTTTTGCCTCTAATCTGAATGACTGTGTTTCCAGTAGAGCTGTCCACCCATGAGAGCGAGCCGTACAGCATGCTGACGGGCGTCGACGGTGGCAGCAGGTTCACACGCTGAACCATCGGCCTTTTGGCCCAGCCGAGAGACTCAGACATGGCTTTGAAACCCACCTCACCGCTGAGAGGAATAGAGAATAAAATACAAAATTGCTTATACATTTGTAAAGGAATGCATCTCTACTAGAAAGAGGCTTTTACAAAGTCTTGATTTAGTTTTTGGGCTCTACTAGAACAGGTTTTCATGCATGAATGTTCAAAAACACATTATTTTTTGACATTGTTGCAGCACCTCTCTTCCTAACCTGTCAGTAACGCTCTGTTTAGTTCCTGTCTCTTTGAAACCCCTCCTTCTGAAAAGCACAATGTGCTCTGATTGGTCGGCTGGATCAGTGTGTTGTAATTGGTAAAGCACTTCGAGCATGTTTGGAAAATGTCCCGTTCCTTACAATAACCATGAGTTTCAACACACTACTAACTAACTCAACCAGAGCCCACCCCTTTATTTTGCATATGCCTTGGGCGGGAATTATTTAAATAAGGAATATTGTGAAGTGTTCGTTCCTGGAAAACTCAAGACTACAATGGAGGCGTTTCAGGGAGTTCAGAAACATTCTGATACAGAGAATAACTCCCGCTGGAGTGACTTTGTGCTTTGTAACTTTGGAGAACTTTTTCACGCTCAAACAGCAACATTACACACTAAAGGGAAGTTGAACATGTAATAAAGCATATTAGGTCCTCTTTAATACGACTGTACCTTGGGCTCTGGGCGTTACAGTGGTAGATGTATTGTGTCATGGTGTCGTCATCAAACAGATCCTCAAACTTCCTCTTGAAGTCAGGACGGAATCTGTTCACCAGCCCTGGACCTGCAGGTGAAGACGTGATGTGATCAAATGTTTTGGTGATCTTTTTTTTGTTTGTTTTTTCTAAGTGGAAATGAAGCGCTTTAGTGTTTTCTTGAATAACAGATTCTGATTAAACATCAACTTGAATCAAAGCAACTTTGCTCTTCTCAAAAACCTAGTATGCGGCCTACCTAGACAACATTTTAAGCAAGGCAGCATAAGATACCTAGTTAAGGTCAAAGTCTCTAGGCTCAAAGGCTTTGGAGCAGAGCCGCAGTCATCATGGTGCTCACACTCACCCCACGGTCCAGCTGCTCTGATGACGGCCAGTGGGTTGAATAGGCTGAACACTGAAGCAAGAGCTTTCACCCAGCGAGGCGGCGACACCCTTTTAAGCTGTGACCCTTGACCTCCTGACTCCTGTGACTGAGGCTGGGGTCGCTCAGGGAAACCCCACGCGTCCACCAGGATGAGGTGACTGACTCTAGAGGGCAAAAACACAACTGGTCTCAAGGTCGTGTAGTTCATTATAACAACATTTAACACGTTCCACAAAGTTTGACTACCAAAAAAATGTCCAAAACTTCATTTTGAACAGTATATTTATTTTTTCATATTTTGAAATCTACAAAATTAAATGCATGAAATACTTTGATGGCAAAGTGTGCTTTTGCAATATTTATATAATATTGCCAATATTATATCAATTGCCAGCAAGATAATTAACAATTCCAGATGCCCAGAAAGCTACTAAAGACATATTTAAAACAGTTCATGTGACTACAGTGGTTCAACCTTAATGTTATGAAGCAATGAGAATACTTTTTGTGCACCAAAAAAACAAAATAACGACTTTATTCAACAATATCTAGTGATGGGCGATTTCAAAACACTGCTTCATGAAGCTTCACAAATCTTTTGTTTTGAATCAGTGGTTCGGAGCGTGTATCAAACTGCCAAAGTCACGCCCCCCAGTGGTGAACCATTGAAATTTCGAAACACTTATGACGTAACGAAGCCTTGTTTACTGAAATCACGTGACTTTAGCAGATTGATACACGCTCCGAACCACTGATTCGAAACAAAAGATTTGTAAAGCTCCGAAGCTTCATAAAGCAGTGTTTTGAAATTGCCCATCACTAGATATTGTTGAATAAAGTCATTATTTTGGCGCACAAAAAGTATTCTCGTCGCTTCATAACATTAAGGTTGTACCACTGTACTCACAGGAACTGTTTTAAATATGTCTTTAGTATCTTTCTGGGCATCTGAAAGTGATAATTATCTTGATGGCAATGGAGGCCTCACTGAGCCATCGGATTTTATCAAAAATATCTTAATTTTTGTTCCAAAGAAGAAGGCTTTATGGGTGTGGAACGACATGAGGGTAATTAATAACAGAAATTTAATTTTTGGGTGAACTAACCCTTTAAGTGTCTAAATACTTTGCAAAGCCCTCAAATTGACCTTTCAACATCAGCAATATAAGATGTTTAACCTCTTTTTGTTCCATTATTTGATCAGACTTCAAAAAGTTAAGATATTATTTTTTACACAAAATTTTATTTTGCATAATAAAAGGAAGGTCCTTCAGGGTGTCGTGGAGGGGTGAGGTCGTACTACTGGGGTGCCTCAGGGCTCAGTGCTTGGACCACTTCTCTTCTCCATCTATATGTCATCACTAGGATCTGTCATTCTGAAACTCTACCTCTACCTCTCATTCCAGCCACAGTTTGCAGTGTGTGTGTGTTCACTACTCACTACTCCTAATGTGTGTGCATTAACTTGGACGGGTTAAATGCAGAGGACAAGTCCCGAGTATAAGTTACCATACTTAGCCTTCACGTGTCACTATTGTTGGTTTGATGGCTTCTATTGCTCTCCTCATTTGTAAGATGCTTTGGATAAAAGCATCTGCTAAATGATTAAATGTAAATGCATAACATGTATAAATATTTTAAAGCAACTATAAAAAGATCAGTAACATTTTGTATTGCGTTAAATATGGGTTTAAAAATAAATCAGGGTGAGTAGATCACAGCTCTTGTTGTAAAGTATTACTATTATTGTGCTATAATTGACTACATCAGCTTTCTTAATACCTTTCTGGATATTGAATGGTATAGGAAGTTGCTAGGTAACCGCCCAGGCTGTGGCCCAATAGGATCATGCGTTCCAGCCCCAGTGATTGTCTCCATTGCTCTATTGAACTAACGAACTGCTCTTCGGCCAATGAGGAGTCAGATGGGAATGACGGGCGAGAACTGCGCCCGAAGCCCAGCAGGTCAAAGACGTAGACGGGTCGAGAATTACTCAATGCGTCCAAGTTACGGATCCAGAGGCCGACACCCCCTCCAAACCCGTGGATCATCACTAGGGGTGTCTGATCAGCTAGAAAGAGAAGGGAAAACAGACTTTTTTAAGTGTGCTAAATACTTTTGCAGCTACTGTAGAAGAAGATTAGAAACTCTACCTTGGTCTTTATATTTGAGTGCTGTCTTATTGGTGACTTTAAGGGTCCATATTCTGTTTTGATTTGGCAAAGTCACAAATCTGGACCAAACATTATTCTGGATACCTGGACATATTCATGGACATATTAAATGGAATAAAAACGCATTCTATGCAAATTTTAAATATTAAAAGGGAACAGTGAGGATCTTACAGGCAAGAATTTTAGCCTCGGCACTTTTCAGTAAAGACATGGATGTTGGTCTCCAAGAGGGCCACCAGGACCAGTTTCCAGAGGTTGGCCTAAAAAGACAGATAAATATATAGTCACTGAAGGGGTGAGAGCCCCTCTATGAGACTGTCCATGTCATCCTTCTGTGTACATACTGCGTTACGTCATCTGCCTTTTATACACAGTACAAGCCTTTCACCTGCTGGCAATAAACTGAGTATTAATAATGCATTGTGGGCATGATTCATTCGCAAGCACACACACACACACAAAAGTTTATTTTATATATATATATATATATATATATATATATATATAAGCATCACTTTATTATACATATTTTTTTTTATTTATGGTCTGTACTGTACAGCATTTGAATGGAAGCTGTCATTAGCAGTTCAATTTAAATATTAGTTTTAAATGAATATATATATATATATATATATATATAATAAAAAATAACCTATGATTTAAATAAAAAATAATAATACGCATACGAGCAATAATTAATACAAGACATTTAAGATGTATATTATGTTAGGAGTTAGGAGGATTTATTATTACATATTTTTATTTATGGTCTACTCTGCACCGTACATCATATGAGTAAAATGTGTCATTAACACTTAAATTTACATTTTCATCTTACATTTAAACATTAATACTCCCATAAGAAATAAAGAAATAATTAAACTTTAGAAGTAAATTATTTTAGGAGCATTACATGATTATAAATATTTTAATTTATGTTCTATACTGTACATAATATGAATAAAATGTGTCATAAACACTTACATTTAAATGTTATTATTTATATTTAAAAATAATACTTCTATGAGCAAATAAGTCAGAAGAGTTAAGATGTGAATTATGTTAGGAGCATCACTTTATTATTAAATATTTATTTATTTACAGTCTGCACTGTACATCATGAATAAAAATTGCCACAGCTAACATTTACATTTTAAGTCTTAATCTTAAAAATTAATATGCCTATGATATAATAAGGTAGAGAAGTAAAGCTGTAAATTATTCTATATTGTTACTCGGTTCAAAAACGAGCCACAACTACTGTGATGTAACAACTCAGCATGACATTGCACAACGATATGAAAATCATCCAAGACAAGTCATAACAGACCATGTATGACTTCTATCACTTCATTTCAAATATTCACGGCAGGGATCCTGAAATAGTCAAATGTCATACATACAGTGTTACATAATAGAAGGAAAGTGTATGTTATATGAGCGACTAACATAAGTGTGTAATATCAATTGTTTTTTAAATATTACAGTAGCCTACTCACTCTGTGTCAGTCTCGTCTTGCATTGCGGCGTTTGCAGGAGACATTATGAAGCATAATACAAGAAAAATCCAAGACGTCAGACTGTCATATTTTCGATGTGGATGTCCGCTACCGGGATCTGTCACACACGGTCACTTTAAAGGCCCGTGTTTGTGTTTTGTAACGCTGACGTCAGGGTATTTAAAGGAGCCGCATCACAGAAAAAAGAAAAAAAAAAAAAAAAAAGAAAGTGGGTGAAATGGCATGAAACGCACTATTGTCTTAATTCGTGAACATATTTATATTGGAAATGTTAATGTTTCAAAACATCACTGTAGTAATAAGGTTATAAGATAAGGAATAATCTCTCTGATCCATTTCCTGTAGCAAGATAGTCTTATTTCGTATCAATAACATATTTAATACAACGAATTTATCTGGATAATTATTATAATATTACATAATTCATCCGTTTCACAATTGTCTATGGTTATTCTGAGTGAATTTGGAAAATTATACTGATAGAAAATTGTATTGTATATCTTTAGGTGGAAAATTGTCTCTGGCTCACCAGCACATAGAATAACTATACAAGTAGTGTTAAAACAGAACAAAAAGAACAGACAAATTCACATTTCATAAAGATTACAATTCATGCCGTATTTTGCAATCTAAGGAAATTAATATTGTATAGCTAACCATTTGGCTAAATTATTACATTCAAAAATTAATATTTCTATTTAAAATGTAATATAATAAATATATATAAATATGGGTATCAAATCATATGTCAGTCTTTTATAAATGTCTAAAAAAATAACACATTTAATGTTAAAGGAACTGGGTTTAACGTCATTATTTTCTTTAATCTACAGCAATGTTAATAATACATTGCTGTTAATTAATATGATTATGTAATATGTAGGCTACTTTTTTCCTCTGTTTCATGTCTTTGAAACGCGAGCACTTCATGCATCGGAACTAAAATTCACCTGCAGTTCCAGTGGGGAACGTTTAGCGGACGCACTTCTGTCTCTCTTTGCGTACACGTCATTCATTTCCTTGCAGTTTGATTTCTAGGATTTCTGTGCACATTTCGAGCAGAAATCATGTCTAACTCGGTATTTTCTGTCTTATCGCGTTTTGTGGAGGAGTACAGGAGCAGCACATCGAATAAGCTGAAGATGATCGACGCTTATCTGCTGTATATTTTACTGACAGGAGTGTTTCAGTTCCTGTACTGTGTGCTGGTGGGAACGTTTCCCTTCAACAGCTTCTTATCTGGATTCATTGCATGTGTGGGATCCTTCATACTGGCTGGTATTTACACATATTTAATCATATATAACTAGAATCAAAAGTTATTATTTAAAGGGTGTATAGTGTATGCTTGTCAAATTTATGGATTTATAACGTCTGTTTATAATGCTAATTAAGGTCTTTTTTTTGCACCAAATGCAAACGGTCATGTAAAACTTTATTATTTTCAGTTTTTTAACTTTATCTTTATGATTTCAGTATACAGTATAATATATACGCACTTACATACACTAAAATAAGTCTCTAATGCTTACCAAGGCTGCATTTATTCATCATTATTCATGCATTTTTTGATAAATATAGTAAAAACTGTAAAATTGTGAAATATTAATACAATTTAAAATAACTTTTCTTTTTTAAATATATTTTAAAACTTAATATATTAAAAAAAATATATATATAATAATATAATATATATATATATATATATATATATATATATATATATATATATCTCAATTATAAATAATAGCATATTATTAAATAAATATTTATTATTTATAATGCATTGTTTTATCTTTATTTATTTAATGTGATTATTTAAAGAATATTATATCTGCATTTAGACAATCAGATAAACAAATAATAATTGGTATAGGTCAAAAAAATTAAGACATCCCATGTTTTTTAATCCTTGACCACTTAACCACCTACACCAAACAATGTTCATATATCCAGGTCTTGTATTTGTGTACTGTAGTCGTAGAGTAAAATTGAACAAGTTGATAATTAGTGTCTTTATGTTCTTCTGTCTTCAGTCTGTCTTCGCATCCAGATCAACCCTCAGAACAAAGGAGATTTCCTGACGGTCTCTCCTGAGAGAGCGTTCGCTGACTTCCTCTTTGCTCACACTGTTCTGCATCTAGTGGTTGTCAATTTTGTTGGCTGAATGAGAGCGTCTTACAGCAGGTGCGTCTACAGCAGATGGTTATGTGCCAGTAACACCTTACGAATGACTCAAAATCACTTTTCATGTGTACAATTTGTTAGACAATCTATTTAAAATCTGTGTGTAATTTTGTTCCATTGGTATATGAGGTTCTGTTGTGCACAGATTAACTAGGTCTCATAGCTCAGAAATGAAGACAAAGCAACAAAATAGCAGATATGTATCCTGATTCTTTTTTTCTCTAAAAGCCAATTTCTCTAAAAATTTTCTAGCTGACAGATAATAAACCCTCTGTTGCCTAATATAGAAAAGTGACCTGATAAAGCAGTACATGCTTCCTTTTTTGTGCCATACATTTATTTGTGTGCAATGAAATATGTAGTTGCACAGAAGTGCCTTAACATTCATTGCTTTATTCCATCTTTCATTTCATGTTACAACATTTTGTGTTCATGTTTGTTTGATAATCAATCATTTATTTATTTATTTATAAAGCACTTTTAAAAAACCATAAAAGCAAACCAAAGTTCTGTACAAAATCATTTCAAAAACACAAAAAAATGAAAATTAATGATAAAAAATAATAGCAATTAATTAAAATACGCAAGTAAATACCTGTAAAACTGCACATCAAATGCCTGTGAGTACAAATAGGTCTTAAGACTTGATTTGAACATCTGCAGAGAGGTCGAAGAACGCACAGAAAAAGGAAGATCATTCCATAGTCTAGGGGCCACAACTGAAAATGCTCGATCACCTCTAACCTTAAACGTGTACGTGGAACCTTAAGCACAATCTGCAAGTTCAATCTTCGCTATCTTGTGGAGGACTGAATAAGTAACGGATCCTTGATGTACTCTGGGGCCAAACCATGAATGGCTTTAAAAACAAATAACAGAATTTTTAAGACAATTCATTGTTTAACTGGTGTAAACCATCTGCTTCACCCCCAAAAAAGCACAATTTCAGTCTTTTTATCATTTAACAGTTCATCCAACATTTCACCTCCTTAAAGGGATAGTTCACCCAAAAATGAAAATTTGATGTTTATCTGCTTACCCCCAGTGCATCCAAGATGTAGGTGACTTTGTTTCTTCAGTAGAACACAAATGATGATTTTTAACTCCAACAGTTGCCGTCTGTCAGCCTTATAATGCGTGTCAATGGGAACTTCGTCTATAAGAGTAAATAAAACTTGCTTAGACAAATCCAAATTAAACCCTGCGGCTCGTGACGACATTGATGTCCCTTCTAAAACACCACTATGTCCAACTGCGTTCAGCATTCGCTTAGTGAGGTCTGTTCGCGCTCTGACAACGGAAGTGATCTCTTGCACTCATTGAAGTATAAGCGCAAGACATCAGTTCCGTTGTCAGAGCGCGATCAGACCTCACTAACCGAATGCTGAACGCAATTGGACATAGTAGTGTTTTAGAGGTAAAAAATGATATAAACACTGTTCGGTTTCTCGCACAAACCGATTGTTTCGTGTCTTAGGACATCAACACTAGTTACCATACGTTATTTAGAGAAATGTAAACGTCCGATGGAAAGTCATCATGCAATTTCCAATAACCTTTTTAAATCTCTGCAAAAGACAGACATATTGGCATGATTGTCACTATTGCAGAAATATTGTCTTTTACCATAATCTTACGATCATGATAGGATGAATTACTGGAGCATTAGGAAGAAATCAATTTTTTTTTCTTTTTATTTTCTCAAGATTAACTAGTTTGCAACCACCTGTAATGAATTATATTTGTTTTCCACAGATATGAAGACCAAATGCTGTAGAACAACTACAAACATCTCTCAATGTTAATATATGTTTTGACAGAATTGTCGTTTATGATCAGTTCTTGTCTTGTTCCTTAATTTTTCTACTTTTGTAAAACTTTCTGAAAGTTACTGAAAGAGAATAAATGCCTTTAAAAACAATTCAATGATCCCGTGGTGTTTTATTCTATGTGACATATATAGGTAATCACACATCTGAAGTAACTTATCTTTGTGTTTAAGATATAATTAATAAAAAAATATATATTAAAATGAAAACATTGAACAATAGCCTATTTTTATTTCATTTTATTTTATTGAGTGTAAATTAAACCAAATGGTAGATTATGGTTAATCTATATTTTAGCATTGCACTGAACACAATTCCAGTGCAGAGCACAAATGGTTAAACTCCCACATCTGGACATCGTTTAGGCAGAAGGAAGTGAGAGTGAACGCAGAAATATTCCTTCTCGCAGCAGCTGTCATTAGGAAAGAGGGACTCCGATGGTTTTTCACACCCGAGCTCAGCGATGGCTCTTCCGCTGCTTCTAACCATTCTTGTTCTTGGTGTACTGCCAGGTGAGCTTTTATCATTCCTTTTACAAAAACAGATGTTGAAAAGGCATTGTGTTTTATGGAAGGGAGCTTGCAAACATACTTAGAGAGCCGTTCTTCAGCTAAAATTGGTCATGGGTTAAAACTTCCTCTCTTTTGAAAATTATATTGAACTGTTTGCAGTTTTAAAACCCAAAATGGAAAATTGTTTCAAGCAGCAGCTAGTTGAGTGAGTGTTCATATTAAGGAAAAAGCTGTGTCCCAAATTCCTCAAAGTATTTTGGAGTGCCGTCTATTAGCTTTTCCAAACACACAATGTTTTTAATTAAGTTTTCATTTTCAAAAGTGTCTGTTGAAAATAAAGGTATGTGTGAAAATGTAATATTGTGTTATTTGCCTTTTTATGCTTGATTGTAGTTTTTGGAAGATTGATGAACAACAGCTTGTTTTTTTTTTTAATTTCATTAGTTAGGAAATGAAAGTAACGACACTGAAAACAGGCCTATTGGCCACAGTAACAATCGGCCATTTCGTGAAGTCATTTTGAGTAAAAAAAAAAAAAAAAAAAAAAAAAACAAGGATTCTGACATTATGATTAATGTTTGAGTAAACCAATGGATTTTTCCAGGCATCAGTGTGTAATCCACTAATGCAATTAATTATATAAATTACTAAATAAACAAAAGTCATTCTAATATGATTCACTGCATTCATAGAGAAAGTAGTGTAAGCTTATCAATGGAGAGACAGTCTTTTGAGGTCAAGAAACAAAATTCTTACGCTTCAATTTATGATATATTTGTATTTAAGAAAATATTTGAATGCTGCAACTGATTGCACTTTATTCCTGGTTATATATAAAAATATTGTTATTTGTTCTATTGGTAACACTTTACAATAAGGTTTCATTTGTTAAGATTAGTTAACTACATTAATTAGCATAACAAACAATCCATCTACAGCATTAATTAATCTGAGTTAATCTCAGCATTTACTAAAACAATTTTAAGATCAAAAGTGTATCTGTTAACGTTATTTAAAGGTACAGTGTAACTTTTTTTTTTTTTTTTTTCCCAAAATGAACAAAATGTAAGTAATGAGTCAAGAATCATTGATTCTTCTTCCAAAATGTATTTTTGTCGTACCCTGATTCACTATGGTAAGCCTATGTAAGTGTTTATATTTTAGACCTCTCCGGATGGCTTTCGCTGGAAATTGCATACATCTGTCACTCGCCTGTGTGTGTCTCGTCATTTGTTTATATAGCGCTTTATACAATACAGATTGTTTCAAAGCAGCTTTACAGTGATAAACAGGAATATAATGATTCAATGATGCAAACAGAATTAAATTCTGCTGTAAAGCAGCTCTAAAAAGACAACAGTAAACAGTCATTCAGTTAAAAATGAATTGATGGATTTACTTAAAAAAGCAGTGTCAAGTGGTTCCATGCCACTATATTAAGTAATTTGCACAAATAACAATTTAGTTGTATGAACAAAAGAAATTCAAGTAAAGCTGACAAAATTTCTCTGAGTAAATACAAATCATTTGAATTTGTCACTGTTACATAATATCAGAGAAATATTAATAAATATCCTGATGCATCCAAACTTTATAATGGCAGTAATGCGATACCAAACGACTATGAGCTGAAGAAAGTGTCTCCATCCACATCCATCATGAACATACTCCACATGGCTCCAGGTGTTAATAAAGGCCTTCTGAAGCGAAGTGATGCATTTGTGTAAAAAAAAAAAGAAAAAATCCATATTTAACAAGTTATGAAGTAAAATATCGAGCTTCCACCAGAGCGCCTTCCGTATTCTTCAAAAAGCTTATGGTGTACGTCCTACGCCTTCCCTATTCAACTTACGGAACTGACGCGATGCCAGTTCAATTTTTTTCATAATTTGAATATGGAAGGCAGATTTTTTTTTCTTTCTTTTTTTTACACAAACACATCGCTTCGCTTCAGAAGGCCTTTATTAACACCTGGAGCCGTGTGGAGTATGTTCATGATGGATGTGGATGGAGACACTTTCTTCAGCTCATAGTCGTTTGGTAGCACATTACTGCCATTATAAAGCTTGGATGCATCAGGATATTTATTAATATTTCTCCGATTGTCTTTGTCAGAAACAAGAAAGTCATATACACCTAGGATGGCTTGAGGGTGAGTAAAGCTTAGGGTAATTTTCATTTGAAAGTGAACTAATCCTTTTAATCCCTATAATGCAGTCCCTTGCAAAGCATGCTGGGAAGTACAAATCCACTGCTCATTTAGTTGTCAACATTAATTTGTGTTTTGCTCAGCAATGTTGACTGAACACTTAAGTAAAGCTGACAATATTTTTAGTAGGAACAACTCAGTTAAATTAAGTTCATGTAGTTACATAAGTAATGTGAACAAGGATGGTTTGAGTGAAACTAACAACAGTGAAAGTTTTTTTTTTTTTTTTTTTTTTTTGAGTGCAGTTAAATCAGTATTAAATCAGTTTGGTTCAATTTATCTATAAAGCAAAGAAAACAGTGATGTCATCGTCCAGCTCAGTTCAGCTTTCATCCAATAGTGTCTTTGCATTCAAGTCAATAATGCCAAATATCAAGTCATAAATAGAGAAAAGTTGCTCTGTCTACTTTGATGCGTATATGGTGTGGGAGCGTCATAGGTTTGTTGTCACAACAAGCAAGAAAGGTTGACATCTCATATGAAAATTAACCATGGTTTTTACTACAAATAAAACCAAAAACATGATTATTATAGTTAAACCATGGTAACCACAAATTAATTAACCATGGTTTTGTTTTCATTAACCATAGTTTAACCAGGGTACTTATGGTTACACAAAATCTCCAACATCGGAGATTTACCCGCTTTAAACAAACGGCAAACAGAAAAGAGTCTGCTGGCAAAGAGAGAATGTGACAGAGTTCATAATAAAACAAGAATCACATTGGCTTGGCTTTTTGGAGATGGCTAAAACTGACAGATTTGAAATGTAAATGCGAACAGGCAAGTAAGGTATTTTATTAAAAGGAAATTGCATATGTAGTATATGTAAAGCATTATCTATTGTGAAGGGTCATATTGATCTGCACAGTCATGCAGAGCCGAAGCACAACCAAAACAACGTTCTTCCGCAAAAGGCATGCAGTTTTGTTTATTAACCGCTAGTTAATTAACTGCTTTAATTAACTCTGAATGTAAACTAATGTTTAAAAAAAAATATAACTAACATTAACAAAGGTTAATAATTGATGTAAAAATGTATTGCTCATTGTTAGTTCATGTTAGTTATTGCATTAACTAATGTTAACAAATGAGACCTTAAAGTGGTACCATTATATCTGGGAACTTTTCATTATCTCCCTGTTATCTTCTGTCTGTTTTTAGGTTCCCACTGCACAGTGACCACTGTAGGAGATCTGGCTGTGCTGGAGGGTCAGTCCGTCACTGTCCCATGTCACTACAACCCGCAGTACATCAGCCACGTGAAGTATTGGTGCCAAGGCAGGATGATAGACTTCTGCTCCAGCCTGGCGCGCACTGATGACCCCGAATCAACCCCTCAAAGCAAGGGAAGGGTGACGATCGCTGATGACCCCACTCAGCATGTGTTTACCGTGAGCATGCAGAACCTGACGGTGGGGGATTCGGGGTGGTACTGGTGTGGGGTGGAGCTCGGAGGGATATGGGTTGCTGACAGCACTGCCTCCCTTTATATCAGTGTCATTCAAGGTGAGTTAAGAAAAGTGAGAAAAACTCATTTTATTTTAAATACAACACATTTACAAATTAGAAAATATAGGCTAGGCTAAATCCTGCAGACCTGGGGCCTCATTTATAATTGTTGCATACGCACTAAAAAAGGGCCTGGAAGAAGCGTACACCACTTCCTATGCATAAGTTGTGATTTATAAAAGCAAACTTGACAGGAAAATTTG
Source organism: Ctenopharyngodon idella (assembly GCF_019924925.1). Classification (NCBI taxonomy): domain Eukaryota; kingdom Metazoa; phylum Chordata; class Actinopteri; order Cypriniformes; family Xenocyprididae; genus Ctenopharyngodon; species Ctenopharyngodon idella. Next base: position 39,152,385 of record NC_067221.1, on the reverse strand, counting down.
CACACCTGTACGCAAACTTTGACCCATGCGTATGAACATTTTGGAGTTTGGCGACACTGATGGTGAGCTGAGGGACTGACGGCAGATGACGGAAAACCACTTTAAAGGTGCAATGTGTAAAATTTGGAAGGTTCTATTGACAGACATGCAATATAATACACATAACTATGTTTTCAGTGGTGTATAAAGACCTTACATAATAAACTGTTATGTATTTATTACTTTAGAGTGAGCCATTTCTATCTACATACACTGCAGGTCGCATTCCATGTCAAGTCACACACATGACACATGATTTTATAAACCTGAAAACTTTTGTGTGTGCGCAGAATCTAGCTTTTGTGCGTACGTACACTATTTTTTTTTCACTATTACATACTAAATTTTTTATAAATGAGGCCCCTGCACACTACGCATTCGTGTATAATCAAAAAAGTAGGCTATTTTTTATTATCAAACTAATTAGCAAAATAAACAATAATAATAATAAAAAAAAAGATTAAAATTGTCCTCATTGCTATTTGAGGTGTGATATAAAACTTTGCCTATACAATAGCTGATAATTATTTTAATGCTATGGCTATGTGAATTCAACAAAACTTGAAAATGTTCAGGTCTTACATTTCCTTTTTGTATTATGTGTTATAGTATTATATATTATATATTATATAAATATTAAATTACTACAATGTGAAAAAATAAAATGATATATTTAAAATATTTAGAATTTATATATTAATGTAAACACATTTTACTTGTCATTTTAGTATATATTTTTTTTGTACATCCTTTTAATTTATGCTGATTTAAAATTAGTTAAAATTTGATGATTTTGTGGGCGAATTTATTTATATTTTTTCCTCTTTTGAAATGTGACTTTTTCTGCTTGCAATATTGATTTAAAATGTTTTCTTATCATATTGATATGTTGTGCATCCCTAAATGAAATCTATAAACCACTGAAGCATTTGTGAAGGTGTCATAGAGGTGTAGGAGTCAGTGTTACTCATGGTTGTTTTGCTGCAGGAATGTCAGTGGTGAGCAGTATGGTGAGTGCAGATGAAGGAAGCAGCGTCACTGTTCAGTGTCGCTACAGTATGAACCTCAGGTAACCTATTACACATCATCAACAGACAAATCTAAGATATGCAAGATACATGAATGAATATCACATAACCTGTGATGAACATGTCCATTTCATATTTCGCCCCAAAAATAAAAATGAATGAAAATTATGTGATTATTTTCATGACAATTAGGCACACGTTCAACTAAATTCTCATTGCTGTAAATCAAAAAAAACAATAATATGTACATATGTAATTAAAATTTTGCCTATGAATTTGCCTATGCCAAACATTTTTCTGATTACATTTTTTAAATCCGTGTATTACTGTTTTCCCTGCAGGTCCAGTGAGAAGCGGTGGTGTCGCAGTGGGAACTGGAACTCCTGCGTGTCGACGGATTCTGAAGGAATGTTCAACAGTAGAAACGTGCTCATCCATGATGACAAGAACAGCTTGTTCACTGTGACACTCATGCAGCTGGAGATGAGAGACTCGGGCTGGTACTGGTGTGGAGCCGGTCAGCAGCATGTGGCGGTTCATGTGTCAGTCACACCACAAGCCACAACAGGTATGTTACACAGAGCTTATAGCTAGCATCACAACATTCTTATATTTTCTGTAGTGATGTGAATGATGGTTACACATGCAAAACTTGCTGCCACAATGTCAGGGTGTTGGAATATAGTTAAATGTTTTAAGTGCTGTATGGTTTCTGCCACATTGCATCACTATGGAAGCTTGTTTCCACCATGGAATAAAAAAAAGGTAATTGTGACTTTATTTCTCAAAATTCCACACTTATATCTTGGATTCTGATTTTATTGCAATTCCGAGTTTATATCTCGCAATTTTGACTTTCTCACAATTGCGAGTTTAGATATAAATTCAGAATTGCAAGATATAAACTCAAAATTGTGAGAATCAAAATTATGAGATATAAACTTGCAGTTGTTTATATCTTGCACTTCTGACTTTTTAAATAACTTTACTTTTAATGAGCTTTTTATGTCACAATTCTGACTTTACTTCTCGCAATTCTGAGTTTATAACTCACAATTCTGACATTTCTCGCAATTGTGAGTTTATATCTCATAATTCTGACTTTTTTCTTGCAATTCTGACTTTATTGCAATTCCAATTTTATATCTCATAATTCTGACTTTTTTCCCCGCAATTCTGACTTAATTTATCTCAATTCTAACATTATCGCAATTTCAAGTTTAGATATAAATTCAGAATCACAAGATATAAACTCGCAACTGCGAGAAATAAAGTTGAAATTAGGAGATATACAAGTTTACATCTTGCAATTCTGTCTTTTTAAATAATTTTTTAATTCTGAAGAGCTTTTTATCTTGCAATTCTGACTTCTCGCAATTCTGAGTTTATAACTCGCGATTCTGACTTTTTTCTCTTAATTTCAAGTTTAGATATATATTTAGAATTTTTGTATTCGAATGAGTTTTTCTTTCAATTTCAACTTCATCGCAATTCAGCATTATTTATCGCAATTTGTTTAAATATAAATTCTGAATTTTTTTATTCTAATGAGCTTTTTCTCGCAATTGACTTTTCTCGCGGTTCTGACTTTATTGCAATTCTGATATTTATCGCAATATGAAGTTAATATAAATTCAGAATTGCAAAAAATTATGTCAGAATTTTGAGACATAAATTCACAATTGAGAGACATAATAAAAAATGGTGAGATATAAACTTGTAATTGCAAGTAGAAATAAACAGAATTCTGGCTATCTTGCAATTCTGATTTTTTTCCCCTCACAATTCTGACTTTATTGCAATTTCAAGTTAATATTTCACAATTCTGACTTTAGATATAAACTCAGAATTGCAAGATATAAACTCGCCATTGTGGTGGAAACAATCTTCCATTCATCACTGATCTGAAGTTAAACTCTGCTCAATTTTGTCACATTTGATCTTGTCCTTGTGCCAGTGGTCACAGCGTCTTCTGTCCAGAATCTGAAGACAACAATCATGACTTCATCTGTAATGAGCTCAAATGACCCTCACAGGTGACCTCTACATATTTCCTCATGGCTGATTTCTCATTTCAGCAATGAGAACTGAGATCCATGTCACATAAACTCTTAAAAATAACGCTTCTCTATTTGATGGTTCCATGAAGAACCGTTAAAATCCATGGAAACTTTCGAATGCTCAAAAGTTTCTTTACAGTGGAAAAAGGTTCGTTAGATTTTTAAAATGTTCTTCACACTAAGAAAATAATGTTTTCTTTAAGAACTGATCACTGAAAAGTTCTTCAGTGGCACAAAAATTGTTCTTCTATGGCATTGCTGCAAAAAAAAAAATGGAAACATTATTTTTAAGAGTGTATGAACAAATATTCTTTTACCATGAGTTAATATTTAACTAAGACTTATATTGGTATTTGATTTTTACAGTCGACCTGTTTGGGAGTCTCCTCTCGTGGTGTGTGGGGTCGTACTGCTGGTCATGACTGCGTTTCTGGCAGTTTGGAAGTTGCGGAAACAGTGTAGTAAGTTTTTATTTGTGTGTGTTTTTGGTGGCTTAAAAAGTCATTGCATTAATGGACAAGTTATTGTTACAAACTAGTCTGGAACTTTATTCCATTCTGATATAAGCTTGAATGTCTCTGGGTTTGTAGACTGCAGTTTTCCTTAATTTAACATCATTTAGCTTGAGAAAAAGATTGTGTTCTTTTTTTTCTGTGCATAATGCTTCACAATTACTTTTTGTCTCATTTTGCAGAGAAAAAGCAGAAACATCAAAGGACAAATGAAATGAACGATAATCTCACAGTCAGTGCAATTTGTCTCTGTTATCTTAAGCCCAAAGTATACTTCGTTTTTTTACGCGTTTGCTAGTGTATGCACACAGTCGAACACACAGCCTTGCAAAGTATACTTCATTTGACTCGTACACATACACAGGTGTTTGATGCATGCGCAGTTTTGAACAATCTCTCGCCACGAGTTACAACCCATATCTTTGTATTCTTTCATGCTAGAGTTGTATACATGAGGGTACTTTCTAACCTCTTCGCACAATCTCTCGTCTATGTAAGCCTCTATTGTCATTGTAACTTGCATGCGTTCCGGTCTGTTCTGTTTTTTCAACTACCTTGTGAATCGACCTCCCCAGGGCACGGTTGCCACCATGAGGATAAACTAATTACTGCAAAAAAAATTAAATACGCATGTGTGACCTGCACATGCAAAGTATGTGTGGTAACAAAAATCCGGCAGTGTGCATAGAGTAAGCGCGTACTGTTCTGATGATGAAATTCGCATCACGCGCACTGTACGCTGACCCTCGCATACGCGTAAAAAGTAAAGTATACTTTGGGCTTAACAGTCATATTAACCTATTTACTTTCTTAATGTTTCTCATCTTTTTGTGGATGATTCATTGTTGTACGTTATTATGGAAGCTTGTTTCCACAACGGAATAAAAAATAAAAAACGCTGTGACTTTTTATCATGCAACTCTTTTTTTTTTCTCAGAATTGTGAGATATAAACTAGCAATTAAAAAAAGGTAATTGCTTTTTATAAATAACTTTTTTTCACAATTCTGAGTTTATTTCTCACAATTTTGAGAGAAAAGTGTCAATTTCAAGGAATAAACTCACAATTCTGACATTTTTCTTGCAATTGCGAGTTTATAAATCACCATTATTTTTTCTGATAAAAAAGTCACAATTTACCTCTTTTACTTTTTATTCCATGCTGGAAACAAGCTACCATACGTTATTCCAAATAATAATAAAAAAATGTTGGCAGTTATGCGATTTGTGGAGAATAAAAATGGCATCTAATGAAGCATGTTTTTCCCTCCATTTTTTTTAGCATGAAATAAGCATTGTAGTTATTTAATATTTGCTTGTTTATGAATAAAGCATGTTTCAATTTGTTCTAAACCATTAAACATGACTTAAAGGGATAGTTCACCCAAAAATGAAAATTATCCAATGATTTACTCCCCCCAAGCCATCCTAGGTATGTAATGACTATCTTTTTTCAGATGAACGCAATCGGAGATATATTTAAAAATATCCGCACAATGACGCGTAGTGTAGAATGTCATGGAAGCTTATTTTACTTTATAAAGTTTTAAATAAGGATATTTGTCTTACACAAAGGCATCGATTCACTTCAGAAGGCCTTTATTAACCCCCTGGAGTCGTATTGGATTCATTTTTTATGGATGGATGCATTTTCTTCAAAATTCAGGCTGCCATTCACTATCATTATACCCCTTGGAGGACTAAGGATATTTTTAATTATATCTCTGATTGTGTTCGTCTGAAAGAAGATATTCATATTCACCTAGGATGGCTTGAGGGTGAGTAAATCATGGGATATTTTTCATTTTTGGGTGAACTATCCCTTTAATGGTAAATTATGGTGTCTTGGAAGCTAGCGTGAATTCTTATCTTTCACACAAAACTACCACAGCCCTGATCGCTCTCTTATTGATTGCTTTAGTCTCCTCCTGCACCAATCAGAACACTCGACTGCTCACTGGTTATAAAGGTTATAAAGCTCTTGTGGTGATCAGTGTAGGTTTAATGATGAAAATGTTGATGACAAGTTATTCTGGATGCTGTATTGTAGATGTGTCCATGGAGAGAAGGAGACTATAAGAACACCTCAGTGATTTTCCTGAACACTCCAGCTCAGCAGCTCCAAATGCTCTAACAGAGGAGCCTCGTGATGGGAAACACCAAACTCATGGACATTCTGATGGAGAATTTAAAGTCAACTGATGGACACTATGACTCTTTAAGTCTTTTTAACAAGTCAATAAAAGGCCTGCAGAATGGAGAAACTGCAGACTGGGGTAATATTTGACATTTGTTGCACATTTAACAGTTAAATGGAATATAATCTTTCATTTCAAAGCATTTTTCATGTTATGCATTTCACGTTTATCTGTCTGTAAGTAAAGGTGGATTCACGTCATGTCGGAATTATGGAAATTACGAGATTCCGACTTGTAATAAGCATAGAATTCATAATTACAACTTGTAAACTCAGAACTCGCTGTACCACCAGACTGCTGCAGATTCATTTTAGTGTTGATAGTGTTGCCATGGAAAAGCATAATTCTGAGTCCGAGAACAGCTTTGAGTAGAACGTCACGGATTGTTATCTAGTAATTATAATTACGACATGGCGTGGACGCAGCATTTGTACAAGCCTTGTTATGAGTGAGTCGTGTAGTGTGGATGTGTTCTTACCAATAAACAGCATTTATTAAACACAGTGAAGAAAATGTTTGGATCACTTGTGAATGTTTTTAGAAGAACGGAAGTACTTATTCTTACACTTGTTATTTTTGTCTCGTCATGTTCTTTATCAGCATATAAATGATGAATTGCTTTTGTCCATTGTTAACTTCTGTACAGAAAAAGTGCTTCATTCACATTTTGTTTCAAGGTGTATTAAAATCTTTATTTGAGGTTGTTTGTCACCTGCTGATTCTTTTGCTTAAATGTGTTGACACAACAGACCAAAAATAACCAGTTTCCACAGTGACTCACTGCAGTCGTTCTATAATTGTAAAATGAGGAAACCTTGTATATAATAATACCAGAAGTAAATGTTGACCATATTGCACAAAGTAAATTCTTATTCAGAATAATTTTAGACTTCTCACCCAAGTGATGCATTTGTGATTTGTGTAACATTTGCAATCAAGTATTGCTACATTTTATTGTAAATCAAGTTATGACGCAAGCAACTAAAGTGCACGGATACAGGAAGTGAGTCTAATACAGTTAGAGCATCAGATCATAGGCAAACCTTCTCAAGTGATAAGCGGATTCTGTATTAACAAAAGGAAAACGAAGACGTACACGATAAAGATGCAGAGAGAAGAAACACTGCAACATTTTTCCAGAAGGAATGTCAGTTTGAAGAAGTTCATTGTGTTTTTTCTTTGGTTCATAACAGGCAAGTGTTCAGTTTATTCATACGGTTAGTTGGCATGTTCGGCTGTATGATGCGCTGTACTCCATCTAAAACTACAGTAGTCAACATTTGAAGTGGATCAAAAAAAAAAAAAAAAAAAAAGGTCATTAAAGTTGTCCTAAAACCTTCTTTTTAGGACAACTTTGATAAGTTTTTGATCCACTTCAAATGTTGACTACTATACACTAAACAGCATTTTGTAATAGTTTTTATAATTAAAGACTTTTATTAAGAGAAATTAATTTGTCATGCCACTGGACTATTTAAGATGAAACTAGTCACGGTAAAAAGTGCCTTGAAAGAAATTGTGACCAGTTAGACATAAATACTGCATTTTACCTTATACATTCATGTTGATTTTAACTTATGTGGCGGGGCAGTAAAGGGCAAGAATTGACACTAGTGTACAACTAGAACAAAATAGAGCAGACTACGCCACCCCGTTTCTGTGAACAGGGAAATTTATACCCAAAATAGAACACAGGTTAGTTACCACTGAACACAAGAGACGTGGATATAAATACAAAAATGCTTTTATTTCACAACAATAATAATTAGTTAATGTAAAAAAAAAAACTTGACCAGACAAAAAGAAATAAAGAAAACAAGGCACTTTCAGGCTGAGGCTTACCAGTAGGGCAGCTAGCTGCACAGCGAGTATCCTAAAACACACCTCTCACCCAAATATGCTCCGCACAAATACACACACACACACACACACACACCTCACACACACACCTCACACCTCACACCTCACACACACACACACACCTCACACCTCACACACACACACACACACCTCACACCTCACACACACACACACACCTCACACCTCACACACACACACACACCTCACACCTCACACACACACCTCACACCTCACACACACCTCACACCTCACACACACACACACCTCACACACACACACACACACCTCACACACACACACACACCTCACACACACACACACCTCACACACACACACACACCACACCCACACACACACCCACACACACACCCACACACCCACACACCCACCTCACACCCACACACACCCCTCACACACACACCTACCTCACACACACACCTCACACACACACACACACACACACACACCCCTCACACACACACACACACACCTCACACACACACACCCACCTCACACACACACACCCCTCACACACACACACACACACACACACCCCTCACACACACACACACACACCTCACACACACCTCACACACACACACCCCTCACACACACACACACCCCACACACACCCCACACACACACCTCACACACACACACCTCACACACACACACACCTCACACACACACACACACACCTCACACACACACACACCTCACACACACACACACCTCACACACACACACACCTCACACACACACACCACACACACACACACACACCTCACACACCTCACACACACACACACACCTCACACACACACACACACCTCACCTCACACACACACACACCTCACACACACACACACACACACACCTCACACACACACACACACACACACACACACCTCACACACACACACACCTCACACACACACACACACCTCACACACACACACACCTCACACACACCTCACCTCACACACACACACACACCTCACACACACACACCTCACACACACACACCTCACACACACACACCTCACACACACACACACACACACACACCTCACACACACACACCTCACACACACACACACACACCTCACACACACACACACCTCACACACACACACACACACCTCACACACCTCACACACACCTCACACCACACACACCCACACAAAGTGAGGGAGATGCAATGATCAATGGCAAACAACACTCTGTGAGAGAAACACAACCACCACAGGGCCAAGACAGCTAGCTTCCCCTCACTGGGGGCCTTCAGCTCCTGAAAAAAAAAAAAAAAAAAAAAAAAAAAAAAGTAAAAAACGCAATTAATCCGACACATTCAATTCAACGATTTACATTAGAATAAGTTTAAACCATAAAGGAAGACAATAAACAATTTACTGGCCACACGGGTCAGACAGGGAGGTATAGATGCGCACTAGGTTCATACCAAAGGCTCATTAACATAGACATGCCATAGAGCAACAAGGGGTTAAAGAAAAGAAAAAAAATATGGGGCAAACAATACAAATGAAAACAGCAAATAATCGGGTTTCAAGTTAAATCACATGAAATACATAAACAAAAAACAATTTAACAAAAAACAAACAAAGCTGAAGGGGCTTTCAGTAATACTCAAAACATTAAACAAAAAACAACACCACAACTTAATTTTCCCCAGGTACAAGATATTAGATATTTTTCCACGCCGAAAGAGCGCAGATCAAGGGAAACGAGGGAAAAAAAAAAAAAAAAATTATTATTATTATTATATATATATATATATATATATATATATATATATATATATATATATATATATATATATATAATAATAATAATAATAATAATAATAATAATAATACACAAAACGAATACACTGCTGGTGGCAATAACCGGTAGAGCTAAACGTGCACCGTTAACGGCACATCTCACTTCAAATGATGGCTCGAACTAGCCACCCTTCACCTAAACCACCAGCATGAGCGTAGAACAACAAAACAAAAACAGGAAGTAATAAATCAAATACAAATGGTCACAGTCATCAAAATAGCAGCAGAACAAACAGTGCAGTCTTAACGTTGTCTAAGGAGCATTTGCCCTGCAGTCCACAGTAACGAAGTGCTCACGAGCAATTGCCCCACTAAAATTGACAGAAGTTAGTAAAATCAGTCAAGGCCCCCAACCCAATAATGCTCAAGGGACTAAATGTACATACCCAGAAGTAGATCGCTAAACACACGGGTTCAGTTACTCACAGCTTTATCCGTAATCAACGAACGACAAATATACAGGCGTTCCATCAGAGCACACACAAACTGCAATACGATCGAAACATAAGTTACCACGAGTCACACCACAACAAGCATTAATCCATTGGAATTAACATACCTGAGGTGAAAGACAGCCTGTACCCAACAGCAACGTCACACCAATCCTGACCATAACCTGGCTATGACAAATATACACACTTAAATAGTGCATAAACACTCGCAGCAACGTTAGCCAAACAGCTAGATACATACCTCCCGCAGAGCTGCGCACACACCCACACACAATGATTGTAAGATGCGCACCCAGGTGACAAACTACGCCTTAAATACACCCGGAACGGCAGCCAATAGGTGTATAGTCATTCAGGTGACAACCACGTTTAATAGGGTGGTACCTAGACTGCCCTACTACACTTAGTTTTGAATTTAAGTCTAAGCACCTGTTTTGTGCTAACTGAAAAAAAAAAAAAAAAAAAAAAAACCACTTAGTGATACTTAAATATGATTGTTCTGTCATTAACACTGACAAATAAGTGAAACTGAAGTGGATATTTTCTTCACTCAGGTTCTGAATGTGCAACAGGATCAGCCAGCAGATTGTTAACAGTTCAGACTGGAGGATCGGTCATTATTCCATGTTATTATAACAGGAAATACACAAAACACAAGAAATACTGGTGCTTTGATGCCTATGGAGCATACAATTACTGCAACATTCTGGCATATGCTAATGAAACCAAAGAAAAAGTGTCAGTAATCGATCATCCAGATCAGCGTTTCTTTACTGTGACTATGAGAAACCTGCAGAAAGAAGACACTGGATCTTACTGGTGTGCTGTGGAGATTGGAGGAATATTTCAAATGGATGAAACAGAGCAGCTTCATCTCACAGTTCAATCAGGTATGAAATGAGTTTCACATTCAAATGAATAATCCTGTTCCTGATTCCTATTAAATCACAATCTCAAATGACTCGTGTCTGTGTGTTCAGCTCCTGATGTGTCTGTGGAGAGCAGCAGTGTATCTGGACATGAAGGTGGTGATGTCAGTGTCCAGTGTTTCTACAGTTCTAGATATCAGAATAAACTCAAACAGTGGTGCAGATATAAAGATCAGAGCTGTTACACAGTGGGGAGGACTGACACATCCCAGAATCCATCAGTCCAGATCAGTGATGATGGGAGAAGATCCTTCACTGTGCTGATGACTGGACTGAGACTCAGTGATTCTGGATGGTTCTTCTGTTCTGTTGGAGATCAACAGGCTTCTGTTCAACTCACGGTCACTGGTAAAACTCATTCACTGATCAAATCTACATGGGTTTTCCTGCTCGGGAAAAAGGCTAAAATAAGTGTGCATCTTTTTCTGTGTTCAGTTCCTGATGTCTCTCTTGAAGATCCACATGTTCCTGTTACTGTTACTAAACCAATTCCAGGTAATACAGACTCTTATTGCTGGTTATGACAGTTAAAAATTATTTTAATCTTTCTTAATTTCTTTTTGACAGCAGTTATGACCACAGAAGCATTTGAGAGAAACAGGTTAGTAACTAATTAAATTTAAGATTTATATTTTCTGTCATGGGCTTGATTAGATGCTTAGCTATCTGTATAACAGTTCAATTTATTGTCTTTCTTTTTTTTTGTGGTGTTGTCTTTGCTTCTTTTTTTGTCTTTTTATTTTGGTTAATTTCTCTCTGTTGTTTCTTAGCAGAGATGCAGCTCTCTCATCTACAACACCAATTATCAACGATACTACAGTGAACAGTCAAGAGCAGCAGAATGAGTACTGAAATAGCATGTTCATTGCTTAAATTAAAACATGCAAAAATAATAGAACTTTTAAATGAACCATACAGAAATTATTCTATAAATGAATTATGCTACTGTAACTTTATTAAGGATGGAATATTCTCCATCCAGTTGGAGGATGAGGATGAACTTCAGCCGATTTTAGAACATCCTCATTCTAAACGTCTCTTTTAACACCGGGTAAAAGAATGTTTGATACTTGTAATTTAAAAGCAAGGTTACCTCTTTTACCCACGTTAAAAAGCGTTTGCGATGTTAAAGAGATAGTTCACCCAAAAATGAAAATTATCAAGCCATCCTAGGTGTTTATGACGCAAGCTTCAATAGTGAATACACAGTAACAGTTTAATATTTTTGTTATTTCATTATTTATTGAAATATTATATTTAATTAGACATTTTTACATATATTAATACAATTATTATTTTTATTAATAGTAAATGGCGGCCTAACAACCCAGTAGCTACATCAAGTGAGGCCATTGTCCTCATTTGCATATGCTGTAGCCTATATTGATTTTAGTTTTCACAGAACTGCAATGTGGCAGCCGTGAAATGACTACAACAATTAGTTGTTAAGATCACAATCTCGTTTGAACAGCTCAAAGCAATTCAGATATTTAATTTAGAAATGCAGTGCAGCAAATGATGTAAATCAATAGTACAAAGAAAACATTTCCAATAAACCAGTGCATATAGACCTATAATATCAGGATGCGCATTACCAGAACATTTATGCAAACATATACCATGTGTATTTCATCCAATCAGTGACACTGACACCGCAAATATGCAAATAAGGACATTAACCCAGGGTTTAGGAATGTACAGTGTTAAACAGCAGTTTACAAATATCCATTTAATTGTTAACCGCAGGTAAATTATGAGCAGTGTGAAACGTGAAGGAAAATAATTCAGGATTCTGTTTATCTGGTGTTTGGTCCTGGGTTAAAGGTAGGGTTGATGCGTACAAAAGGTGTACCACTGATCATGTCCCACAACACAATCTGTGTTAACAAATCGTAAACTCACGTGCAGTACACTGTAACGATGTTTCAGTATCCACTGTTCATCTGACTCATAACCATGTGAGAGCATTTCAAAGTACACTTCTCTAAAAAAAAGTATAATTCGTCTTGATACACACACAAGGTGTGCTGCTAATCATTTCATTCCATTTTAATACATCATAAACTCACGTGCAATATTTCGTACCAACCATTCAGCAACTACTGCTCGTCCATCCCAAGTTAATCGGCACGGACATTTACAGCACGCTTCTAAAAATCAACTAAATGAGAAAACAACAAAATGATTACACAGCTGGCATTATCCCGAACTGTTTGCAAAGTCATCACATTAAAATTGCATCAACATGGTCATCAAAACACCACAAACGAGCACCAAACAAAATCTACTCAAAATCATAACTCCCATTAAAAAAGAACTACCAGAACACGTTCTTCCAGCGACCAACAACCACCTGAACACCAAACAATTCAGGCACTACACGCATTCAACAAAGGAAATGCTGTATTTAAAGGCAAAGCATACCTTCTACGAATACGCACAGCAGCGCCCCCTGTTGACTTGGCTATTTAATGATCACCGTCCCGGTGAGCAACCTAAGGGCAAAAAACAAAACACTACTGCCAAGGTCTAAAAGGGGTAATAAGGGAGCTAACCTCTGCCATACTAATGGAGACATTCATAATGCTAAAATGTGCTCAACGGACAGCAACAGCACCCTCAGTTGAAACGGAATAATAGCAATAGACAAATTTGACAAACACTTCAGTGCGTATTTGTGTTTGCTCTCTGGAGCATCAAAGGTTTCTTTGCAGCCTGTTTTTGTGGTGCTGAGCAATATAGGCGATCATAAACATGTCTGTTGATCTCTTGAACGCAATGGCCAATCAGAGATGTTTAAGTTAGGCAAAATCCAGTCCGTTCAAAATGCTAGTGTTTATTTTTTTCAGTGCTGAGTTCTGCACGGGCAATTAATCCTCTTACTATAAGTGTTGACACAATGTAAATAATAAATCTATTGTTTGTAATGTAAGTTTTAACGTAAATGTGCACCATTTTTGAGATTAATCATCTGCTACAGGATTTTCTTTTTCTTTTTTTGGTATAGCAAAAAATAGACTACACTATAATAAAACAGTAGCTACATCAGTGAGGCCATCGTCATCTTTTGCATATGCTGTTGCCTATATCTATTTTAGTTTTCGCAGAACTGCATGTGTCTGCATGTGTTTAACTTTAGAACTAAAAGTGGTTGTTCAGGTCGTCAGCTCAAAGCAAATGATGTAAATCAATAGTACAAAACAAACATAGACCAGTGCATTAAAAGAGATTGTGTGTGTGTGTGTGTGTGTTTATATATATATATATAATATATATATATACTATGATAGCTATAATAGAGTATAAAATGTGGTCGAATTATAGGATGAACTGTATACATTTCATGATTTCTTGATTTGTTCATGATCACAGGCATTATAAGGTATCTGGAAGTGTGGATTTCGGTTGTTCTATTGCTGCTGATGGCGGCTGTGGTTGTGTCAGCCATAATATTGAGAAATAAGCACAGTCAGTATTGATAACTTTTCTTAATATATAACATATTTGATCAATCATTTAGGGTGCTGTCACACTTGGTTCGTTGCCTGGTCCGAACCCGAGTTTGATTGCTTCCCCGTGTCAGTTTGTGTTCACATTACATTAATTGGGAATGAACCGCGGTGCGTTTGTATCATTAAAGCAGCAGCTGTTTACCCCTGTTGCTTGGTAATGATGATGCAGGAGAAGGCGGCAAAATGCAAAGCATTGCTCACCTAATTTTTATATTTCGGTTTTTGAACCTTTGATTTTGTTTTCAAAGCGTCACATAACGACACTTGCGTCTATCTGCTGCGAATGCACTGCAAATGTTTTATAGAGCACAGGAGTCCATTTGTGCTGAAGGCGAGCAGAAACATACATTCTCTCTGTGCATCAGTCACACTTGTCAGGAAAGTGAGTGAGAACACCCACAAACAGTTTCATTGAAACATACGCCATCAATAGCAGTTCACTTTCGTGATTTTAGTATGATTGCGTTCATATCAACAGTGAACCGTACCGGAGTTAAAATGAACCGTAGGCCTACTCCCCAGACCAACTGAACTCTAATCGAAACCGGTTGTGCACTAAAAGTGCTAGTGTGAAAGCACCCTTTGAGTTTGATCAGCTGTGCATCCAGAAGCTTTGCACATTATAAACGGTATGCTGATGTCTAAGAACTGTCTAACAGAAGGTCTGATCAGTTGTTCTCTCAATAACAGACAGAAATAACACCCACATCACAGAGGTGAACAGAGATGGAGTCAGTGACGCAGTAAGTTTGAGCAAACAACCAATTTGAATTAAATCTCATAACTGCAAGACTCTGAACAATCAGATGTGTTTATAATTATTCACAGGGAAACGGTGTCAGTTCATCATCAGTGGTTGCAGAGAATCACGTGACTTACAGCTCTGTGACAGTGCGACCTAAAACTAAAGCAGTAAGTGAATTCACAAGAATATGCACAGAGATTTGTACTGTAATGTAATTGTCAGTATTCTTCTTTATCATCTTTCATATATTCAGAGCAGCCCAGTATCTGTGGAGGACGAGGTGGTCTACAGCTCTCTGAACAAACAGTGAGAAGTTACAGGTTTGTTGAAGGTAATAATCACATGATGTTTTACACAGACAC
The DNA here is from genome assembly GCF_019924925.1 of Ctenopharyngodon idella. Classification (NCBI taxonomy): domain Eukaryota; kingdom Metazoa; phylum Chordata; class Actinopteri; order Cypriniformes; family Xenocyprididae; genus Ctenopharyngodon; species Ctenopharyngodon idella. Next base: position 39,136,845 of record NC_067221.1, on the reverse strand, counting down.
TGAACATGTGATTTCATCTCATTGTTTAATCTCTTAATCACAGGTTCATGTTCCTGAGAAAATATGAACACAACAGCGCTGAACTTGAAACAAGCTAACATTTTTTTATTCCATGTATCATTACAAATGCAAAGCAAGCACAATCTCAATCCAGAAAAAAAATACTAATTGATAATAAAACATATGAATTTAATGATCATACCTTATAATTTACTGTCCCTAGTAGTAACAAAGTGTAAGTACAGTGCTTCCATGTACAAAACAAGTGATTTAGTCTGAAAAGAAGATTCAGTTAATTTCAGAGTATTATGAAGGGTGGATTCTGGAATTCACTGCCGCTTCAATATATATATTTTGAGTGATTTATAAATCAAGTTATTAATCAACATTTATCCTTCTAAATATTAAATTATTTGAATGACTTCTTCAACGTATTGTATGTTAAAGCATTTATTTTCCTTTTAATCTTCAACCACTAGAGAATAATGATGAATATTGTCTGTACCTCTCACTGAGAGGAAAGTACAAATTATCAGTATGTTTTGGAATCTTTCCTGTTTATAGTTTAAGCCTGGGCCAACTTCAACCTTGAAGAAGATGTGAATCATGTGTATCTTTGTATGTGCTCTAAGTGTTCTGTACAGGTCCTTTATGGGTGCGGGTGGACAACTGGCACTCTTCTCTGCAGATGCCTTGTCATGATCTAGAAGGACATCCTGTGCCTAAATCCAGGGTTCAGGCATCAGCATCTTGATGGATGGAGATATGCTTCTGACTATCTGTCCATGTGTGGATGATTACTAATTTTGTCTATTTTTTTATTAGCCAATCAGAATAATTTTAGCTTAAGTAATGACGTAGTTAGTAGACTCTGTTAGAGTATAATTGTTGTGGAAATGTGAATGTACGCACAGCGGCCTACGAACTCCTTGTGAGAATTGAAGCTGGCTTCTGCTGATGAAACTGCAAACTATTCTTCAGTAAAATTGTCTTTTTCTTTTTAACTCTGACTCTGGGTCTTTGTTCATCATATCTGGTCTTTTGGGTCTTTAACTGTAAAATTACCCTACAATTAGCATTAGTAAGGAATCAGATGTGTGTGTAAATTGCTGATCATTAAAAGCATAAAGCATTCATAATATATTGCAAAGTTGTAATGTCAAAAATGTTGGTAAATAATATTTACTTTTACGTTATTTGATATTGTTTGATACATGGTATGTAAATATTTAAGTGTACATTATCAATTTATTTTCAGACTTTTTTTGTATATTTTAAAATGCATTAAAAACAAAAAAAAACAACAAAAAAAAAAAAACAAAAAAAAAAATTCAGGTCGGTGAATATGTTTCCAGCCTTCGCTCCACAGCGGTATCCATATGTAATATATAGGGCTTGTTACACTTGGCATTAATGTGACCTGTATCCAGATGTTGCCCACATACACATTGAAAAGACAAGTGTGAACGCATTTGTGATCGGTAAGCTATCCGATCTACAGTGGGTACGAAAAGTATTCAGACCCCCTTAAATTTTTCACTCTTTGTTATATTGCAGCCATTTGCTAAAATCATTGAAGTTCATTTTTTTTTTCCCTCTTTAATGTACACACAGCACCCCATATTGATAGAAAAACACAGAATTGTTGACATTTTTGCAGATTTATTAAAAAAGAAAAACTGAAATATCACATGGTCCTAAGTATTCAGACCCTTTGCTCAGTATTTAGTAGAAGCACCCTTTTGATCTAATACAGCCATGAGTCTTTTTGGGAAAGATGCAACAAGTTTTTCACACCTGGATTTGGGGATCCTCTGCCATTCCTCCTTGCAGATCCTCTCCAGTTCTGTCAGGTTGGATGGTAAACGTCTCTCCAGAGATGCTCAATTGGGTTTAAGTCAGGGCTCTGGCTGGACCATTCAAGAACAGTCACGGAGTTGTTGTGAAGCCATTCCTTCATTATTTTAGCTGTGTGCTTAGGGTCACTGTCTTGTTGGAAGGTAAACCTTCGGCCCAGTCTGAGGTCCTGAGCACTCTGGAGAAGGTTTTCGTCCAGGATATCCCTGTACTTGGCCGCATTCATCTTTCCCTCGATTGCAACCAGTCGTCCTGTCCCTGCAGCTGAAAAACACCCCCACAGCATGATGCTGCCACCACCATGCTTCACTGTTGGGACTGTATTGGACAGGTGATGAGCAGTACATGGTTTTCTCCACACATACCGCTTAGAATTAAGGCCAAAAAGTTCTATCTTGGTCTCATCAGACCAGAGAATCTTATTTCTCACCATCTTGGAGTCCTCCATGCAGGCTTTCATGTGTCTTGCACTGAGGAGAGGCTTCCGTCGGGCCACTCTGCCATAAAGCCCCGACTGGTGGAGGGCTGCAGTGATGGTTGACTTTCTACAACTTTCTTCCATCTCCCGACTGCATCTCTGGAGCTCAGCCACAGTGATCTTCGGGTTCTTCTTTACCTCTCTCACCAAGGTTCTTCTCCCCCGATAGCTCAGTTTGGCCGAACGGCCAGCTCTAGGAAGGGTTCTGGTCGTCCCAAACATGTTCCATTTAAGGATTATGGAGGCCACTGTGCTCTTAGGAATCTTAAGTGCAGCAGAATTTTTTTTGTAACCTTGGCCAGATCTGTGCCTTGCCACAATTCTGTCTCTGAGCTCTTCAGGCAGTTCCTTTGACCTCATGATTCTCATTTGCTCTGACATGCACTGTGAGCTGTAAGGTCTTATATAGACAGGTGTGTGGCTTTCCTAATCAAGTCCAATCAGTATAATCAAACACAGCTGGACTCAAATGAAGGTGTAGAACCATCTCAAGGATGATCAGAAGAAATGGACAGCACCTGAGTTCAATATATGAGTGTCACAGCAAAGGGTCTGAATACTTAGGACCATGTGATATTTCAGTTTTTCTTTTTTAATAAATCTGCAAAAATGTCAACAATTCTGTGTTTTTCTGTCAATATGGGGTGCTGTGTGTACATTAATGAGGAAAAAAAATGAACTTAAATGATTTTAGCAAATGGCTGCAATATAACAAAGAGTGAAAAATTTAAGGGGGTCTGAATACTTTCTGTACCCACTGTATGTGTCCTGGTACAGAGGTAGTTGAGGACGCATTGTGATCGGATCTCATTGTGATGTAAACACAATCTAGCCATCATATCAGCATTCAAGAGGTCGACGTCACGAGAATCGCTGCATGTAGCTTTGTGTTCATACGAGACAACTGAAGATGGAGTAGAATGCATAGTCAAAATTTAGTTTTAGCACCCAAAAGTTGCACAGCCAGCCATTCACTGTCTGTAAAGGATACATAATTTTCAATATTTTGGTCTCTTTTTACCATTTTGATCGCAGAATCAAATCATTTTATGAGATTTGAAATGCATATAGCCACAACTGAAAACAAATTTCACAGCCGCACCAGTTTTCCATTACAGACTTATTTTAAATATTGCGCAGGAAACAGGGATCCGATCATTTATCCAGATACAGAAGCCACTTTATATTGATAAGTCAGATCACGGTGATCGCATGTTAATGCTAAGTATAAACGCAGCCTATATGTATGTAGCCAATACTGACGTATAAGAGACTGATTTGTGCGGTTCGTTCACATCATTTCCTCTCCTCTGTATGGTGTGAAGAACTATTTATTCTGAGAAGACAAGAGGAAGTTTATTCAGAGTTCAGAGATATGCAGAGAAGAAACTTTATCACAACACTTTTACAAGCGGATCCTCACCATCATGCAGTTCATTTTGATTTTTCTTTGGCTCATAATAGGCAAGTTTTCTCTCTTTTTTAATTTATTCATATTCTTCATGAATGTGTAGGTTTTTAAAAATATAAACATAAATGTTACAAGCATGCAAACATAATGTCAACATGATCCATTCATAAGCTTTGACAAAAAGTAACAAGTTACAATGACTCTATATTGTGTTTAGTCATGATTGTTGATCTTTTCTTCACTCAGGTTCTGAATGCACAACAGGATCAGCCAGCAGATTGTTAACAGTTCAGACTGGAGGATCGGTCATTATTCCATGTTATTATGACAGGAAATACACAAAACACAAGAAATACTGGTGCTTTGATGCCTATGCAGCATACAATTACTGCAACATTCTGGCATATGCTAATGAAACCAAAGAAAAAGTGTCAGTAATCGATCATCCAGATCAGAGTTTCTTTACTGTGACTATGAGAAACCTGCAGAAAGAAGACACTGGATCTTACTGGTGTGTTGTGGAGATTGGAGCAATATTTCAAATGGATGAAACAGAGCAGCTTCATCTCACAGTTCAATCAGGTATGAAATGAATTTCAAATGAACTTTGAATTTCAAATGAAAAATTCTCAGAATCTTAATAAATCATTTTAATATTTTCTTCTTTGACAACAGTTGTGACCACTGAAGTTTTTGAGAGAAACAGGTTAGTAGACAAGTAAAATATGAATCAAAATTAATATTTTCTGTCATGGGCTTGATTAGATGCTTATAAATGTATTGGTAACACTTTATTTCGATAGTCCAGTTTAGACATTCTAACTCTAACTTTGCAACTACATATCAACTAGCAGTCATTAGAGTATTTGTATACTGTCTGCTTAATATCTGATAACTCTTTATTTTCCCCCAACAAACATTCTACTGACTAAAAGTACCTTTGCAACTACATGTAAACTTATTCAGCTCCTCTAACCCTAATCATAACCCTAACCTTACAATCTAACTAATACTCCAATGAGTGCTAGTTGATATGCAGTTGCAAAGTTACTCATAATTAATATGTCTAAAATTGACTATTGAAATAAAGTGTAACCACTTTATTGATCTGTATAATAGAGTTGAATTCATTGTTTTTCTAAACATTTTGTCTATTTTTGCATGTGGTGTTGTCTTTTCTTTAGGTTTCCAAAACCAGGTAATATAAGTGCATCAAATAATTAATAAAAATAAGCTTTATTCCCACTTTTTAAAAATTGTTTTCCATTTCTTACAGCAACTGTGAGAACAGACACCGGCACTGAGAAGAACACGTTAGTATTATCACAGTTTCACGGTTACACTTTTTTAAAATGTGTCCTAAATCTACAGCTGTGACTTGTTCAACACTCATATGTGCATCTTTGTGCTGTTGTCATATCTTTCTATCTATTCTCTTTGTCAGATGCCACATGATGGAGTGTTTCTGTCTGTCACAGAATTAGAGATCACAGGCTGTTCTCCACATTGACCTGAAGGACTTTTGGTGTCTAGATAAATAACAGGTTCAGTGTAAAACTCCTCAGATTTGTATTTGCTACTGTTAAGCTTAAGGTTAGCAGTTAGCAGACTTTTGTTTTGTGGAAGGAAGTCCTCATTGCAGTTTATTCTAGTCAGGAACCGCCCACACAGACAGGAAGTGACAGTCTGATTGACTTATAAAGTGACCAACCACAGCTCAGCTTGTTTTCAAGAGTCATTTAGGGGTGGGGTTATCTGAAATCACTTACTGCAATAATTAAATAGTGGCACAACAGACTCACATCATCAATACATAAAAGCACTGATTATTTTGTTTGCAATACAAACCAATATGTTTATAATAAAAATAACATGGTAGGAAATACCAGTTTGCAATATCAAGCAGCATAACGAGCTGTTTTGTACAGCTAATTGTTAAAGTGTTTAGTGGAAGTGAATTACACATTTAGTGTTTTCAAATTGAAACCTGCTGTATATATCTTTTTCATGAAAATTATAGGGAGGTGGATGCCAGTTTTGTTTGAGAGTATACCTGTTTTCTCCTGTTTATTGGACAGTAAGGGAGTAAGGAAAGTATATTGTATTTTATTTAGGTTTTCTTATCTTTTCTATGCAAGTTATTTCTAACCCCCTTCTAGGAAGATTGATCTTTTGTTTCTTATTTTGGCCTTGTCCCCTCCTGAAGCTTGATGTTATCTCCACTTATTATTTTGAGAAAAAAAAAAAAAACAAAAAAAAAAAAAACAAATATAAAACATTTCATAGTAACACTTTATTTGACAGTGTCATTGTTACATATGTTACATGTAGTTACTATAGTAATAAATGAATTAATAAAAATGTAAATTATGCATAATTACATGCAACTAACCCTAAACCAAACCAAATCCTAAACCTATAGTATACATGTAGTTACTTAATATTACTCAGTACTAATAATGTATAATTACAGTGTAACAAAGACACCTTAAAATAAAGTGTAACCCATTTCATTTATGTCAACTAAAATAAAAAGAATCTACTTCTTTTTTTCACTAAGCTCTTGTGGACTTGTTTTTTTGAACTGGGTCCTGGAAATGGGAATTCCCGTGCTCTCTCCTTAACTTTTTGTTACCTGCCTTCTTTAACCTATAGATTTTTAAGGAGGCTCGTAACAATATCTGCCCAACTAACAGGGAATGTTCCCACAACTTTCACTAACATTTTGGGTAACACTTTACAATAAAGTTAGTTAAAGTAAAATTAGTTAACTACATTAGTTAACATGAACTAATAATGAACTGCACTTCTACTTTTATTAATCTTTGTTAATATTAATTTCAACATTTACTAATACATTATTAAAATCAAGAGTTATATGGTTAACATTAGTTAATGCAATGTGAACTAACTTGAGCAATCAGTGAACTGTTGTATTTTTAACATTAATAAAGATTAACAAATACAGTAACAAATGTATTAATGTTAACAAATGAAACTTTTTGTAAAGTGTTACCACATTTTGTGAAGGTTATGTAAATGATAAGGCAAAACATTCTTTAAATAACATTAATAGAATGTTCTTATAGCATTATTTGATATGCATTCTCATGATGTTGAGAAAAAAAACTTCGAAAAAACTTCATGAATACATTCCAAGAAGGTTGTTCATAACAGTGAGACAAAATGTTTTGAGAACATTTTCAGAACATCCTTATGATAGATTTGTACTTGATGAAGTTCTCATAATGTTGAGAGAAAATGTCCTTAGAACAACATTCTTGCAATGTCCTAATAATGTTATTGATGTTTGATGAATCTTCATGTTAATGTTCTTGGAATATTACAAATGTTCAATTTCAATATTATATTGTGAGTAAAATTAAGGTTAGGAGAATGTTGTTGTAAGGAGTTGCCCTCGGTAAGGATTGAACCCAGGAAGCCCGAGAGCAGAAGATCAAAAGAGCCAGGAGACTTGAGTCAAAAAAAAAATAAAAAAATAAAATAATTTTTGCTAGAACAACAAAAGGTACAAAATAAAAATGAACTAAGAGAGCCAAGCTTCCATAAAACAGAGAAAACAAAACAGACACGAGGGTCCAAAAATATATAACAAGAGATACACTTAACTTGAAAACAGGCAGCAGGAAACTCAGGATGACTGGCTCAAGACTGAACACAATGGCAGGGAACAAACACAGGTGTGGGAAATCAGGGTGATGAACAGGATAGTGAACACAGGAATCAAAGTTGATAGCTTGATCATGAAAGTTAAAAAAAACTGTACAATTTTTTTATTTTTTTTTATTTGATAAACTGTGTGATCTTTAATACCTGCAAAATATACTACCTGTGACACACATGCATGCCAAAAAAAAGAAAAAAAAAAGAAAAAAAAAAGATTTTAGTTGGTAGAGCTTTACAGTACTGTTCAGTTCATTACAATCAGTTAATGCATTACTGTTAGTTTTTAAAAAAATATATATTTGTTTATTTTACTTAGGTTTTGTCACAGACACGCCAGGCTCTACACTCACCCAATCACATCGCACTCCCTCTCCTGAGTACTGACAAGCCACACCTGACGCTCATTCACAATCATCACCACAGCCACATATAAGTCACGCCAGTTCACTCAGTCACTGTCCGGTCTCGTTAACACATACCAGTGTTCACTTACCTCCAGGACTCCCTACTCGACTACTTACCTGTCTCCAGCGTCTACAGTGATTCCCAGTGTCTCCTCGTCTCCTGTGCTTCTCCTGTGTGTTCGTCTGCTCCACGTCTCCCGGCATCCACGCTCCCTAGAGAACACAGTCAAGTATCAGTTCCAGTTCATCGGCTCATCGACCCATTCATCTGCCATCACTCACCTGCACTCTTCTCACGCTCTGCTTTACCTGAAATAAACCTGTTAATCCTTACCTGTGTCTCCGCTCCCTTCTGTCCTGTAACAGAAGACCGGACCTACACCGTCCAGGTAACAGCATGAGCACCCCGGATCCCATTCAAGAGCTGGTCGATGCACTTCGTCGCACCTTCACCAGCACCTCCATGACAACGCCACCAGCGAACACTTCCGCATCCACCGCCACAGCTCCTTCACCTCCCATGGTCGCCAGTCCCATGGCCAAACCGGCGCCCTTCTCTGGTCTGGCGGAGGATTGCAACGGTTTTCTCCTGCAATGTTCGCTGGTCCTGGAGATGCAACCGCAGTTATATCCAGACGATCGTTCAAAAGTGGCTTTCATAATCTCTCAGCTTCACGGGAAAGCACTGCGATGGGCTGAACCTCTCTGGAGCCTAAACAACCCCGTTGTATCATCCTTGTCAAGTTTTACAACCCACTTCAAGGAAGTTTTTGGAAAACCTGCCTGGGACTCGTCGATTGGTGAGAGATTATGCAATTTAAAGCAAGGTGCACTAACTGTGTCTGATTATGCCCTCCAGTTTCGTACCCTCGCTGCTGCTAGTGGCTGGAATGAGCAGGCCTTAATAACCACGTATCGTCAAGGCCTCGATCCCCGTGTGCGGTTGCATCTCGCTGCATACGAGGATTCCATCGGGCTCGAGAAATTCATTCAGCTGTCTATCAGATTCGCCACTCGTATGCAGCTGTGCTTAGAAGAGCACCAGGGCCAGCCGCTATTCCCCTCCATTTCCCGCCAGCCAGAGTCCGTCAGCTCCCCAGAACCAGCAAACGACAACATGCAAATTGAGCACTCACGCCTTTCAGCAGCTGAGCGACAGAGGAGGCTGACCCAGAATCTCTGTTTGTATTGTGGTGGTGCCGGGCATTATATCGCTGAATGCCCTTTACGTCCTGCCCGATTTTTGGTGAGTGCCGTCCTGCCCACTCTAAATAAAATGAAACCACTCACAATTGTAGTAACACTTACTGCTGCTGAACTTTGTCTTCCAGCCAGTGCGCTCCTCGATTCTGGGTCAGCTGGAAACTTCATCTCCGGAGCCCTCTGTCGCCAGCTGCGTCTCAAGACCACCCCAACGCCGAAGATCTACCAGATCCACGCGATAACAGGAAAACCTTTACGGAAGGTACGTTACAGCATGGGACCTCTCCGTCTCCAAGTGGGAGTGCTTCACACCGAGGAGATACAGCTGCTGGTTCTGGAGGAGTCTACATCTGACGTGATCCTAGGGCGCCCATGGCTTGAGCAGCACAACCCCACCATCTCCTGGAGGACAGGAGAGATCCTGAAGTGGGGTAACCAATGTTTCCAGGACTGTTTTCCCGAACTCCCAGCGTCCAGTTCTCCAAGTTCCCATGAAATCCAAGTCGGGGCTACCACAGTGGAAAGCCCTCTCGAGAAACGTTCCACGGACATCCCAGCCTGTTACTCCCACTTCAGAGATGTCTTCTGTCCTAAGCAGGCCTCCAAGCTGCCTCCTCACCGGCCATGGGACTGTGCCATTGACCTCATCCCAGGTGAGCCAGTGCCCAGAGGGAAGATATACTCCCTATCCGTCCCGGAGGAGAAAGCCATGGAGGAGTACATCGACGAGGCTCTCAAGCAAGGTTACATCCGACCGTCCACTTCCCCTGCTGCTTCTAGTTTTTTCTTCGTGGCCAAAAAGGACGGAGGCTTGCGGCCTTGCATTGATTATCGAGCACTCAACCAAATCACCATAAAATTCCGTTACCCCCTTCCTCTCGTCCCAGCAGCCCTGGAACATCTACGCGGCGCCACTGTGTTCACCAAGCTGGACCTCCGCAGCGCGTACAACCTCATCAGAATACGTGAGGGGGACGAGTGGAAGACCGCCTTCGTGACACCTACCGGCCACTATGAATATCTTGTTATGCCGTATGGCCTGGTCAACGCCCCCTCCGTATTCCAAGACTTCATGCATGAGGTGCTCCGGGAGTTCCTGCACCGGTCTGTCCTGGTCTACATTGACGACATTTTGATCTACTCCCGGAGCCTGGCCGAACATCGCCGACACGTTGCGGAGGTCCTCCAACGCCTGAGAGATTACCACCTCTTCCTGAAAGCCGAGAAGTGCACCTTCCATCAGCCTTCCGTGCAATTCCTCGGCTACAACATCGACCACAGTGGCGTCCGCATGGACGAGAGGAAGGTCACAGCTGTAAAAGAATGGCCCATTCCCTCCACTATTAAAGAGTTACAAAGATTCCTAGGATTTGCCAATTTCTACCGCCGTTTCATCCAGCACTACAGTTCCATCACCGGTCCACTCACCAACCTCCTCCGTGGTAAGCCCAAGTCTCTGTCCTGGACCCCAGCAGCCACCCAAGCCTTTGAGACCCTCAAAACCGCCTTCACGACCGCTCCCCTCCTGGCTCACCCTGACCCAGAGCTCCCCTTCATCGTCGAAGTTGACGCCTCAACCACCGGAGTGGGAGCGGTATTATCCCAGCAGCAGGGGAATCCCAGCAGACTCCATCCATGCGCTTTCTTCTCCAGGAAGCTCAACCCGGCGGAAGTCAATTATGACATCGGCAACCGCGAACTCCTCGCCATCAAGCTTGCCCTAGAGGAATGGAGGCATTGGCTTGAGGGAGCCAAACACCCTTTTGTTGTCTTAACAGACCACAAGAACCTAGGATACTTACGAGAAGCCAAGAGACTAAACCCCCGCCAGGCCAGATGGGCTCTGTTCTTCACGAGATTTAATTTCACCATCTCCTACCGTCCCGGATCGAAGAATGTGAAAGCCGATGCCCTATCTCGTATCCACAGCCTCGACGAGAGCAACGAGGATCCAGAGCCCATCATCCCCGAAAGACTCTAAGTAAGTTCCATCTCCTGGTCGGAAGAGACGCTCCCCGAGTCCAATGCCTCCACCAGCATTCCGCCGGGTTGTCCCCCCGGATTGAAGTATGTACCCCGGTCACGACGCACACCCCTCATCCATTCAACCCATACTTCACTGGGCACTGGCCACCCCGGGGTCAACGAAACCCTCTCGCTGTTAAAACAGCGCTTCTGGTGGCCCAACATGACATCCAACGTCAGAAGGTACGTGCAAGGGTGTAGGGAATGTGCCGTCTCCAAGAGTCCACGCCATCTTCCCTCCGGAAAACTCCAGCCTCTGCCCGTTCCCACTTGTCCCTGGTCGCACCTAGGAGTGGATTTCATCACCGACCTTCCTGTCTCCGATGGATGCACATGTGTGCTGGTAATCGTCGACCGCTTTTCCAAGTCCTGTCGTTTAATTCCCCTGCCTGGACTCCCCACTGCCATGGAAATGGCAGAACTATTATTCAACCATGTATTTCGCTACTTTGGACTACCTGAAGACATTGTATCAGACCGTGGATCCCAATTCACCTCCCGAGTCTGGAAGGCCTTCTTCAAACTCCTAGGTGTGACCATAAGTCTCTCCTCCGGATACCATCCACAGACGAACGGGCAGACGGAGAGGAAGATACAGGAGATCGGCCGTTTCCTGCGTACCTTCTGTCACGGCCACCAGGACTCCTGGAACCAGTTCCTAGGCTGGGCCGAGTACGCCCAGAATTCTCTTCGTCAACCCACTACAGGCCTTACACCTTTCCAATGCGTGCTCGGCTACCAGCCTCCGCTCTTCCCCTAGGATGGGGAACCATCAGACGTTCCGGCGGTGGATTACTGGTTCCGGGAGAGCGAGAGGGTCTGGGACTCAGCACATCTGCAACTCCAGCGAGCCCTACGCAGGCGCAGGTTGACAGCCGACCTTCGACGCTCCCACGCACCCAACTTCCAACCAGGGCAGAAGGTTTGGCTGTCAACCCGGGACATCAAGCTGCGCCTGCCCTGTAAGAAGCTGAGTCCTAGATTCGTTGGCCCCTTCACCGTCATCCGGCAAGTCAACCCCGTCACCTATCACCTGCAACTCCCTCCTGAGTATCGCATTCACCCAGTTTTCCATGTGTCACTCCTGAAGCCTCACCATCCCTCTGTTCTTCCCTCCACAGAGCCTGGCGACCCCGAAGATCCCCCTCCTCCACTCATCGCAGAAGACGGGGTAGCCTACCAGGTGAAAGATATCCTGGACTCCCGACGTCGTGGTGGAGCCCTTGAATACCTGGTCGACTGGGAAGGCTATGGTCCCGAAGAACGCTCATGGGTCCCGAGGAATGATATCCTAGATCCCAGCCTCCTTGACGACTTCCACGCCAGACACCCCAGCAAGCCAGGCCCCCGAGGCAGAGGTCGACCACCACGACGTCGGGGTCCGCGGTCCTCAGGAGCGGACCGTGGAGGGGGGGGTAATGTCACAGACACGCCAGGCTCTACACTCACCCAATCACATCGCACTCCCTCTCCTGAGTACTGACAAGCCACACCTGACGCTCATTCACAATCATCACCACAGCCACATATAAGTCACGCCAGTTCACTCAGTCACTGTCCGGTCTCGTTAACACATACCAGTGTTCACTTACCTCCAGGACTCCCTACTCGACTACTTACCTGTCTCCAGCGTCTACAGTGATTCCCAGTGTCTCCTCGTCTCCTGTGCTTCTCCTGTGTGTTCGTCTGCTCCACGTCTCCCGGCATCCACGCTCCCTAGAGAACACAGTCAAGTATCAGTTCCAGTTCATCGGCTCATCGACCCATTCATCTGCCATCACTCACCTGCACTCTTCTCACGCTCTGCTTTACCTGAAATAAACCTGTTAATCTTTACCTGTGTCTCCGCTCCCTTCTGTCCTGTAACAGGTTTATCTTAATATAAAAATATTCATTTGTTTGTAGTTAATTAATTATTGTTCATAATACATTAATATTAATTTATACAACTTGTGTGTTAGTATATGCAGAAATGAACATCAATCTAAATGCTGTAAAAGTGTTGTTGATTCTTAGAAACCTGAAGCATTAATTAATGTTCACAAACTTTGATACTTTTGATAACTGATACTGAACACCCATCAAACAATGGAAACAAAACTATTGATTGCACTTTATTTTATGAATATGTACAGTCTGTATACACCCTTTAGCCAGGTGGCGCAAGACATCCAAGAACATTTTCTCTTGTCTATGGTAATATGAGGGCAGACAACAGAAGTTGGCCAGTTTTTACTGATGCACTCCAGTGACGACCTCATACAGGAAACACAAGCAAGAGCAAACGCAATGGCTGTATATGCTAAGACAAAAATATTCTACATTTCAATCTGGTTTTGGCTCATTTTAGGTGAGAGTATTAAATGCTGTTCTGTGTTTGTATCTAATTGATCCTGTTTATGATTTTAAAATTACATTTCATGCTCAACTATTCATGATGCTTTTAATGTGTTTTATGTGAAGATTGAACAAATTGAGAAGTGATTTATTGTTAATCCTGTACATTAAAGCTGTGTGTGTTTGTTTAGGTGTTGAATGCTTCATTGGTGGGTCAAATCATGTTTTACCTATTAAGACTGGAGGATCTGTCACCATCCCATGTCATTATGATGAGGAAAACCCACTGCAGAAGAAATACTGGCACTCAGACATCACTCCATCTAATATATACACAAACACAACAGAGGAGAATCTGTCAGTAATTGATCATCCTGATCAGAGTCTCTTTACTGTGACTATGAGAAACCTGCAGTATAAAGACACTGGAGGTTATTCTTGTGCTGTGGAGACTGAAGGACTGTCGACTTTTAACTACGATCTTCATCTCAAGGTTCAGCCTGGTATGAGATTTTGTAATTGTTTCAATCACATTACATTTCTGACATTACACAAGTTCACATTATAATCTCAAATGACTCTGTGTGTTCAGCTCCTGATGTGTCTGTGGAGAGCAGCAGTGTATCTGGACATGAAGGTGGTGATGTCAGTGTCCGGTGTTTCTACACTTCTGGATATCAGAATCAGCCCAAACAGTGGTGCAGATATAAAGATCAGAGCTGTTACACAGTGGGGAGGACTGACACATCCCAGAATCCATCAGTCCAGATCAGTGATGATGGGAGAAGATCCTTCACTGTGCTGATGACTGGACTGAGACTCAGTGATTCTGGATGGTACTTCTGCTCTGCTGGAGAGGCAATGAACCCTGTTCATCTCACTGTAAGTGAGGCAAAACAAGGTACTTTTTTTTTTTTTTCAATAATTAAATATTTTTCTACTACATATGAAACAGAACACAACTAAAATTGCTTTGCTTTCTACTTTTGACAGTAAACGAGGCCACAGACAATCAGAGAGACTCGTAAGTATTAAAACATTTCTCATTAAATTGAGCTTCCTTTCAAAATTATCTTCCTGGAATTATTCTATATTTGTCTCTTTTGTCGTCAGTGCTCTATTTCCTCGATTTCTTTGTCTTTAATGCTTACATCATTTCCTCATTGTCCTGGTAAATTTTCTTTCTTTTTTCCATTTTTGCAGAAGAGAAACAGGAATTTCCAGGAATCTGTACTGTGTATAAAATAAAATAAAGTTTAAACTAATTATAAATACTTTTAGGCTGAAATACATTAACAAAGTTTAATAAAGGTCTGATCAAAGTTTAGTTCAGATTCCTTTTATTCAGCTGAATTAGTTCCAGAACTCTTTCTGGGCTTTTTGAACTAAAAGATTTGAAAGTGTTTTCTTATTTCCCACAGAAGTAAAGAGCTTCTGACTGTGTGGCTTCCAGTTTCAGCTGCACTTCTGCAGCTGTTGATTCTGGTCGGTGTTATTTTCACCTGGAGATGGAAACAGAGAACTAGTCAGTTTGACCTGCACTCCATTCTTAATTCTATTAATGTTCATTTCATGCCCTGCCATTTTATTTCAACAGCACAGATTCAATAGTATAAACTCTGTTAATGTCAAATGTTATTGTTTCCCATTTTAAAATAAAGAGCAAGATAAACACCAAAACATAGAGAAAAATGACAGCAGGACCATTGACCCAGTAAGTCTTTTAATTTATGAGCATCTAGTTATGAAAATGTTCATATTACAAGATCAGTGTATTTTTTACATTTTTACAATCACTTTATTGTGTATAAAACTGAGCTTTTTAGATAAAGATTAAAACGCTTTCAGAACATTCAGAAAACATTCAGAAATATTTTTTATAAGTTAATGGGCAGAGTTGAATTAGAATAGAATAGAATTGAGCCAAAGCGATTGACATGAGAGACTCTTTGTCTCCCTCTTCTGGTTTACACGGGTTAGCAAATGCCAGGATCCATCTAGTAGACATGTCATCAATCTCCAGGCCAATCAAAACTTTTTTGTCGATTTCTTGAAATCTTTTTCCTTATTGTTTTCTCTGTTTGTGTGAAATGCAGATCTACTGTGAACCTGAAGATCCTGTGAAATGCAACATATATATAAATGATGAATGCTCAAATGTAAGTACTCCAGACATACTACTAACATGATAGCTCAGAGTATGACATATTAAGAGTATGATTTTTATGAATATATCGTGTTTAATTAGGATCCCGTCAAAGACAAAACCTACAGTACTATTGGTGATGCTCCTGTGAGTGCAGCAGTAAGTTTTACAGAAATATATTAATTCATGGATTTTTTTGTGACGCTGGCAGTATGTAAAATATGATCTTGCACTTCCAGAAGCCTCCAGCAGGGGCACTAATATACAGCTTGGTGGCTCCACACTAACAGCAGTGAGAAGAACACAGGAACATGATGCTTCTGACTGAGATTGAGAGTTTCTGGATGGTTCTGCTGGAGAGACACTGAACCCTGTTCAACTCACGGTCACATTAGTATTAGTTTTTCTGCTCTACAGTACAATTGTCTACAAATTGTACAATAACTAAAGGCACATGGCTTGTTGATCAAAACCGTCTCAGGTTACGCATGTAACGTCTAGGTTACTATTGTAACCCCCGTTCCCTGAAGGAGAGAACGGAGACGTTACGTCGATATTGACGTAATGGGATCTCGCCTGGGAGCCCAATCATGCATACATCATCGAGGCAGTCTCATTTAAGAAAAGTAACCCTTAGATTGCAAAGTAAGAAAGAAATTACAGTATTTTACACCTCACAATGACTATCAGTCAATTTTTTTTTTCCTGTAAAAACTTTTTTTTTTTCATTTTTTTAATTTACTGTGAATTTTACAGTAAATAAAAAAAAGAAAAAAAAATAGTTTACAGTGTAAAACAAGCACAATAAAAAATAAATAAAAATGGAAATATGCACTAGCTGTCAAAGTGGTCAATATGAAAAATAAACCAATTAGCCAACGTTTTTATCCATAGCAACTTAGAAATAAGGAGTACAAACAATTCATCTTAAGGAGGCAATAAACAAGAGAAGTGCTAAAAAATACAAAGATTCAAACTTTGTTCAGAATAGTACAAACTAGAACAGAGAGGGATTTAATATAGTGAAAGCATAGTGTTTTTTTTTTTTTTTTTAAGAGTCAGCAGGATGCCATTAAGTGTTCATGGAAGAGATGATTTTTTAGTTGTTTCTTGAATATTGTCAGGGATTCAGCTGTCCAGTTAGGGTTAGAGAGATTGCACATGTTCGAAGTGCATTGCAATAGTCCAGTCTAGAAATGACAAGGGCCTGGATGATAAGTTGTGTTGGATGCTCTGTTAGGTATAGTGTATAGTTACTGTATAGTGCAGTGCAAACTTAAACGACCAAGCTGTCTTTGTAATGTGGTCTCTGAACGTCAGCTGGTCATCAAAGATTACCACAATATTTTTGGCGGATCAGGATGGAATTACAGTTGATGAGCCTAGCTGGAATTATGCTGAATCATCGGAGCGGCTGGGAAGACGAGATTCCAGATTGAGTTGTAGATGATGTTCTTGTATCCAGGCTGAGATGTCCACCAGGCAGTCCAAGATCCGTGCAGCTACCGTCAGATCATCTGTGTGTCATCAGCATAGCAATGGTAGGAGAATGTTACTATTTTTAATGTTTTTAAAAGAAGTCTCTTATGCTCATCAAGCCTGCATTTATTTTATCAAAAATACAGAAAAAAAAACAAAAAACAAAAAAAACAGTAATATTGTAAAACATAATTACAATTTAATTATTAAATACAACATTTTAATATTTTTATTTTAATATGCTATAAAATATAAACTCCCACATTAGCCCAGCACAAACATGAATACCTGATAATGCATTAGACTTTGTAAACAAAAGTCGTGCTCCACCCTTGATCATTACTCCAAGTAATAAGACAGACAAGCTGCATTAATCAACACATTTTTAGACAATATTGGACCCACATCTGAATAGCAGAACTACAGAAACGTGAGTTAGCCGGTTAGCAGGAGACATAAGTTACACAACATAAAATACAAAACTACGAATTTTGAACGCTAGAAAATATAAACATCAATTATTAATCATACTTACAGGTTGAGATTCAGAGGAGCAAGCTGGTCCAAATTAACTGGGCATTGATCCATATTTTAAGACCAAACGTTTTGTGAATCCTGCGTTAAACTCCCCAAGGTTTGAGAAGCAGTCGTCAGTAAAACGATGGGAACACAACAAAAGACTGTACTGCTGTGGTATTGTTGAAAAAATGAATTTTCCCTGGCGTCTGAGTGCGCAATAAGTGGGCGGGCAATATGCTAATATTTCGTTGTGACGTCACAACGAAACGGCTTGGGATTCATTTTACAAACAACTCGTTTAATTGACTCTGAGCTGGCTCTTACTTTTGAGAGACAATAACTTTATATACGGTGCACTTTCAGATTTAAAACTTTGCAGGATGTTTTCATTCACTTAGAGCTATGTTACACACTACATGAAAGGTAATTTTCAAAAATCCATAACGGGGCACTTTAAGCAAAGGTGAGTCTGTATAGCCTACAGTTGTTATAACAATTCACCGCGATTAATTATTTCAACGCTGTATTTCACCAAACATATTTCACTCAACATTATGATATACACATTCCTTGGCATTAAGATCAATTTTTAACCTCAAAACATCTAGTAGCTACTTACCAGCAACGAATATCCAAAAGCCTCTTGCTTTATTTGGACCTGCCTCTTGCTTTTGGATATTCGTTGCTGGAAAGTACTAGTTGTTTTGTGGTTAAAAATTGATCTTAGTGCCAACTGCCAGGGAATGTGTATCTCATAATGTTCCGAAAATCAGCTGAAATGGTCCTTCCACCAGCATGAGAAAATGGTGTCGGTCACACTGTTGCTGCGTCTCATTTCGGAGTCTGTGTCCTCTGGAGGTCGCATTTGAAGGCTGCATACGTCATCAATCGTGTCTTATTTAAGAAAAATAACCGTAATAAAACTGACTGTCCCTCATGAGGTGTAAAATACTGTAATTTCTTTCTTACTTTGCAATCTAACAGTTACTTTTCTTAAATGAGACCGCCACGATGAAGTAGTATGCAACCTCTGGAGCGTGTTGTCTGAGTGTGTCTCGCACATGCGCAGAAGGCACTCCCATTTCCCAAATCAAACTAAATTTAGTTGGTCAATTTTAAATAAATTTCATAGATTAAATAGATTATTAAATATTTAAATATAGATTATTTAAATATTTTATGTTGGACTCATTAGATATAAATACATATTACCAGGGCTGGAAATGGCTGGGATTCACTGGGGGGACTCTAGTTGGGAAGATTTATATTATTATTATTATTATTATTATTTTTTTTTTTTGTTTACTTCCAATGACTTTTCAGATGTATTTAAATATAAAATAGTATATAATCTATAATAAAATTAAACAGGGCTATTTCATGTTTCCTCTAAACAATATTTTTTTAATTATCAAGCAGGCACATGAAAGGTCAATGAACAACATCAGGCGTGCCGTTGACACCATAGATATACATAATAAAGGCTAGATGTCTCGTCCACGCTGCTGGCCAATGGAGGTCAACGTCCGCATCCGGCGGCCATCTTGTAACAGTCAGCTCGCTCACTCGTAACATTGTGTTTTAATGGTGCATGTACATTTAAATAACCATAACTTGCTCAATTTTCTACCGATTTTCAGACTGTTTGGTTTGTTATAAACGTCAGAGATTTACTTATGACACTGCATACTTATGAATAATTATAACCATGGACTTCCATATGAAAATAACATTGAACAGAACAGATAGGTGCAATGAATATACACATGCACAAGGTATTTATGTTAAATCAATATATAGGCTACTAAAACTCAGTGTACAGAATGGCAACATGAGATATATATATATATATATACACTTTTATAATATGAATATTACTATAATAAAATAATTTGAATTATTACATGTTTATTTTAACTTCTTCAGGGTTGGGCCATTTACTAGGCTTTTCCCCTCGACATTGCACTGTGCCTACTTGAGAGATCACTGTTCCAAAAAAAAAAAAAAAGAATGTCCAAAAGAAACATTCTGCGATTGTGTAAACAAACTTGTAAAAAGCTTTGGATCAACAGCAATCTTGTAATACTATTATGTCATAGCCCCGCTGTTCCTGTGTAACAGGACCTGTATTGTACATCCACTAAGTAACTAACGATTATCCCAAATATAATCATAATATTGTCATATCTTACAGGTGAAAGGTGATCCCACGGGCTCTCGTTTTGAGACTACGGCGATTGGAGCATCAGTAGGCTGCACAAAAGTCGGGCATCTTCTCCTATAAAGCCAGCAATTTCCTGTATCATAATGTAAGATGTTTTTAACAAACCAAACCGATTGGAAATCATGTGCAACTTAAGTTATATTGAAAAGAAAGAGCAATTCTGCCTCTCCCACTGATGTAAAATTGCTGGGTAGCAGCTAAACAACTACTAGGTGTCACTCAAAGCTTCTTGTTATTAGCCAGCTAATAACTACAACCACATCCACAAAGATTGTAATTTAGACAAAAGATTAGTTGTCATTAAATCGTTATTGGTGTCAGTAAAACCTATATAATTGAACAGCTCGATTGTGGTCTCAGCCTTGATAACTTGCGCAAGTAGCCGTGATACACAACTATGCTGCATGATTAAGTCAATTTCAACATGTTCAAGCATCCAGAATTATAGCCACGTTAATAACGTTTGTAAGAAACCAAACCATTTGTAAATCCGTCAAGATTTCAGCGAGATAAGAGTAATTGTGTTTGTGCAGATCACTCACCTTACATCAGGTACCACAGAGCCCGCCAGAAAGCTTGCCTGTGACAAGATGGCCGCCGGTGATGACGTTAGAAACTCCGCCGTAAGACATCTAGCCTTTATTATGTATATCTATGGTTGACTCGAGGGACGGGGGGTCAGGACCCCCGCAGTTTTGAAAAGACAGAAATCGACCGCCGCACTTTTGATAAGGGCTGCTTCAATCAGTCACACTATATCATCTTTTAGCTTAGGATATTTTCTTTCAAATGAGACCATTTTCACGTTTCTGTGAGCTTTCGTTTGTAAATAATCAACTGTTTTGTCGCGGATGTGAACAGTAAATGCGCTCTCGAACGGAGAAACACCCGATCTCCAAACAATCGATCAAAGCGTGCTAACGTTTTAGGACAGGTCGATGGTATATAAATCATGCCCGAACGTTAGCGTTTGTCAATCAAGCCAAACCGTCCATTCAGAAACTGTGAAATTTGACACTTTAAGGTAAGGATGCTGATCTCTCAGGTTGACGCGCGAGCTGGCTTGACTGGAGTTTTCGTGAGGATATAGTTTATGGACTGTTTTGATTTCGGTAATTACATCTAGAAAGGTAAAAGCATTGATGGCATCTATAAAAGAGATATCTGAAAGCGAAACGAAAGTGATTATTGCCTCGACCAGCGACGCAGTGGGGAGGACGCACGAGAGGAGACCTGCGCGTTTAATTGGTATGTGTATACTGTAATACTGCATTTACAATGCTTATCAGTGGCGTGCACTTTGATCGCAAAAGTGAAAGTGCCCTTTGCGCTCACATCGCGGTGCCCCCCGCGATTTCTACCGCGGGAGAACGCAGTTTGGTCCCCCCCACTTTGAAAATGTCTCCTGCGCCCCTGAACAACATTTATGAATTGTGTGGCACAAACATGT
Organism: Ctenopharyngodon idella; assembly: GCF_019924925.1. Classification (NCBI taxonomy): domain Eukaryota; kingdom Metazoa; phylum Chordata; class Actinopteri; order Cypriniformes; family Xenocyprididae; genus Ctenopharyngodon; species Ctenopharyngodon idella. The sequence goes on along the minus strand of NC_067221.1, from coordinate 39,115,625 downwards.
TCATTCAACAGAATCTCTGGTTGGAGAAAATTACCTGTTTGATTTTGGCCAAATTAAAGACGCATTGTCTAGGAATCTGCATATGAGGTGCTTGCAGAATTGAACAAGGTCACACAAACCTTTTAAATAGATTTGTCCTCATGGTAAAGAAAACCATAGAATGTTTTGGGTGGAGACCTCTCAGTTTAGTGCTTTGAACATCAACAATTATTAAACATTTAAAGGTGAATCCAGTTTTAATGGAAAAGGAAGTTGCATTCTAAAAAGCAGAATAATTTGGATAATAATGTTTAATATATAATAATGTTCATTCATCCCTTTTTTTAAACAATGGTTAAAATGGTTGAAATGTGATGTTTATCATTTTATAAAACTTTGTTTTGAGGATGTTATGGAGCTTTTCAAAACATGTAGTTCTATTCTAATCTAATAATAATAATAATAATAATAATAAAAACATAATTTGAATTCGTTTTTTTTTTAAAAATCAGTTTGAATAAATGATTCAATGACTCAATTCTAAAGATGTCACTTGTTTCATTAGGCTACTAGATGAATCAATGTTTTTGAACAAATCTTTTTAATGAATGATTCAATGACAATTACATTTTTAACAGCCACTTGTCGCCACCTACTGGTGTAACGATGTAATTGATGCAATCTTTATTTGAAGCATCAAGGACTGCTTGTCTCCCTCGTGAGGTTTATTTATTTTTTGTTTTATTTTTGCAAAATGGTCCACACCTGCAAAGTTGGTTGATAACATAACTGCAATAAAGTAACAGCCTATAGTTAACAATCACTTGTTTACAAAGTGCCATGGGAACTCAAGCTATTCTTACTTAAAATTTTCTTATGCTGAACATGTTAATTTCCTGTCATCTCTTGGAATACAGGCAGGTTTTTTCTATTGGGCATATCTGTCATATTAGCAGAACACATTTTGCACATGGGGAAAACCAATTGTTTAGTCAATAATTTAAGAAGGTCCATACTTTAAAGCTCTTGATTCTAACTTGTACTTGGCCTTATGAAAAAGTAGTTCTTGTAATTATTTATCCATAGCATTTGTAACAATAAGAATATAATTACAGGTGGACCACTGATGGCTCCACATTATGTTTAGAGCAATGTTAATTTTTTTCTTTCTTTTTTAAATCTATTCCCTTAACGGATTATATATTATACATTCTTTAACAAGTTAGTTAAAACGTACCACAGTAAATACAATAGAACGTGATAAATTCTAGTGAAGGTGGTCATGAGAAGTTTAAAAAGCTTTTAATTGATAGCCTGATTCTATGTTTCGATGTGGAGATTAGAGTAGCCTACCGGAAACATGTGAAAAGTGCCGGTGAGGGTACAGTACAGTCAGATTAAAATATAGAAGAGCCGGTGGCGGGTGCCGGCTCACTTCGAGCACTGAGTAAGATTTTTATTGCAATATGTTTTTGTGCTTAATTCGTATCGTTTTCGTAGGCTATTGAGAGAATAAAATACAGAAATCCCTTAATTTCCCTTAACAAATTTAAACGGGAACGCCGTCCTCCCCCCTCGAAATCCACTCCCCGGATGCCGTCCCCCCGCGTTACCCCGATTTCCAGCATTGCGTATTACTCCTAATTAGATATGTTTAAGTAAAGTTAATGAAATTTAAATGTGTCATATCTATGAAGGGCCTGGATCTTTTTTTTTTTTTTTTTTTTGTGGTGATGATCAACAACTGTAATTTAGTAAAAACATGAACTCTGAAACATATAACAGCTTAATAACAGTGACAACAACAGCAGCAGCATAAATCAAGCTGGTTAATGCAAAGCAATAGTTTTTTTTTTAGTTTAGTTTATTTTTATATAATAGTTTCCACATAATTTCTTCAAGCTGCAATGCATGCTGGGAACTGGCACAACATTGTTGAATGTAAAAATATTTGTTTAGATAACTCAATTTGGATAGTTGGGACAACATTTGGACAAGTTTTGGACAAATACTTGAGAATCTAAGTATGATCGACTGATCTTTGTCCCGAAATGTGCGTATTGTTTTCAGAGAAACGCGATTAGCGAAAAACGAAGCTAATTTTCTTTCCAGTCACGTGAATGCTTCACTTTGCATGTCGGAATGTTTGAACCCAGACCGGTATTTGGATGTTCAACATTTTAAATATATAAGCCTGTAGACTATATTAGGCTACATTATCATATGTTCTGTCATATACACAGTATAAAAACAGTAAAATAACAACACAATTTACTTGCCTTAAACAACTCAGAGGATATTAGTATTATTATAATTATTGTTTTTGTTGATCCATTTAATTTATTGCCACACTTTAATATGTTATTTATTTTGTCAGAAAACTAAACACATTTAGCGTCATCAGGTTTTTATAATGGATAAAACAACAGAGCTGCGCACTGGCAGCGTTTGTGCATGAAGGAACCACACGACCTGATTTCAGACAGACTTCCGTGGCAGCATAACAGTTTAATGATACCGCAAAATAGCGCAAGCTTTGTTGAGAACTAAACAAATATTTAATAACTACACTAGTAATTTCTCGCTAGAAATTACATCAAAAGTGGAAAATGCTGGTCAAAAACGTACATTTACACACAAACTGACCAGCAAACTTAACTTTAGGATGCCATTTTCGTCCATTTTCGCCATTTCGTTCGGATTGTGGGATATCAAAGGCAGCAAAGGATACATATGCTGCCTTCAAAAGTCGATCAGAAGAAGGGATCTCAGGAGACAGGAAGCGAAGCTAGTTTTTCCAGTTTTCGGACACAGCCTTGGACTCCATACAGAACGTTAGGCTACTGATGATTTGCAGGGTTCAGTGAATGAAGGGTCGCACATAGGTCGAGAAGCGCAGCGCCGCACCACGTCTTTAAAATTCGAACACATTGTTTTTTATGAGCCCGTTCACACAGAACGAGTTTTTCCATACCACTCCGTCTTTTGCGAGATAGGGTGTCTTTTGCAGCATCTCGCGCATGACATGGCGTTTTAAAGCCATATCAGTTCAACTAAGGTAAAATCAATTCAAACATTTTTTTTTTTTTTTTTAAACGGCTTCTCGAGACCTTGCGTTCGCCTCTTCTTTTTATAACAGTCTGCAAACTTCTCGGGACTGAGGAGACAAGTTGCTCAAGTTTAGGAATAGGAATGTTATCCCATTCTTGTCTAATACAGGCTTCTAGTTGCTGTCTTAGGTCTTCTTTGTCGCATCTTCCTCTTTATGATGCGCCAAATGTTTTCTATGGGTGAAAGATCTGGACTGCAGGCTGGCCATTTCAGTACCCGGATCCTTCTTCTACGCAGCCATGATGTTGTAATTGATGCAGTATGTGGTCTGGCATTGTCATGTTGGAAAATGCAAGGTCTTCCCTGAAAGAGACGACGTCTGGATGGGAGCATATGTTGTTCTAGAACTTGGATATACCCTTTCGTCATTGATGGTGCCTTTCCAGATGTGTAAGCTGCCCATGCCACACGCACTCATGCAACCCCATACCATCAGAGATGCAGGCTTCTGAACTGAGCGCTGATAACAACTTGGGTTGTCCTTGTCCTCTTTAGTCCGGATGACATGGCGTCCCAGTTTTCCAAAAAGAACTTCAAATTTTGATTCGTCTGACCACAGAACAGTTTTCCACTTTGCCACAGTCCATTTTAAATGAGCCTTGGCCCAGAGAAAACGCCTGCGCTTCTGGATCATGTTTAGATATGGCTTCTTTTTTGACCTATAGAGTTTTAGCCTCAACGGCGAATGGCACGATGGATTGTGTTCACCGACAATGTTTTCTGGAAGTATTCCTGAGCCCATGTTGTGATTTCCATTACAGTAGCATTCCTGTATGTGATGCAGTGCTGTCTAAGGGCCCGAAGACCACGGGCATCCAGTATGGTTTTCCGGCCTTGACCCTTACCCTTATTTACTGAAATTAATAATTGAAAATAAATAAATCAGTGCTCTTGACTTGCAGCACTATATATCATTTTATATATTTATATTTATATATTTATATTTTTTTAAGGGCATTTTAAGCGAACGAGAAGCATGCGGAAGCTCAAGCCGGTTACCATCAATGCCCGCTAGAGAAAACATTTATGCTTAATTTTTAGTAAATTTTCACTTGGTACTCTTTTTATCTTTCATGCTAGATTGACATGAAGGATCTTGGCAAGCGCTGCTGCTCGCAAGCTATTTTTAAAAAACACTCCTGCAGTGTAAATAAAACCGTTAAATCAATGAAATGATAGTAGCCTAGTCCGCGTCCACACCCCCGTGCTAATGGTACGGCCCACAGCGCAAATTACAAGACAAAAAATGGAAAAATAGAAAATAGGTTAGATTTCATTTATTCAAATTATTGTCTCTAAAGTCATAATTTAACAAAAGTATATTGATGAAGCACACGAAAAAAAAAAACAAAAAAAAAAGAAGAAAAATTAACGCCTGGTTTCAATTTTTCATTTTGGCATTTGCATATATTGTCTGAAAACTGAATTGTGAAGCATTACACGGACCTTTTTATCTCACAATTCTGATTTCTCATAATTCTGAGTTTATAACTCACAATTTTGACAATTCTCAATTGTAAGTTTTTTTTTATTTGCAATTCTGACTTTTTTCATGCAGTTCTGACTTTATCGCAATTCTGACATTATTGCAATTTCAATTTTAGATCAAAATTCAGAATTCCAAGATATACACTCGCAATTGTGAGAAATAAAAGGAAACAATTCTGAGTTTCTCACAATTTTGAGAAAAAAGTGTCAAAATTGCAAGGTTTAAACTCTTAATTCTGATTTTTGGAGAATAAAAATGGCGTCTTATGGAGCATGTTTTTCCCTCCATTTTTTTTAGCATGAAATAAGCATTGTAGTTATTTAATATTTGTTTGTTTATGAATAAAGCATGTTTCAATTTGTTCTAGACCATTAAACATGACTTAATGGTAAATTATGGTGTCTTGGAAGCTAGTGTGAATCCTTATCTTTCACACAAAACTGCCACAGCCCTGATCACTCTCTTATTGATTGCTTTAGTCTCCGCCCACTCCTCCTGCATCAATCAGAACACTCGACTGACCGATCACAGCTGCACTGGTGTAGGGGACATTATAAAGCTCTTGTGGTGATCAGTGTAGGTTTAATGATGAAAATGTTGATGGCAAGTTATTCTGGATGCTGTATTTGACAGTATTTCACTTGTTTGCAGATGTGTCCATGGAGAGAAGGAGACTATAAGAACACCTCAGTGATTTTCCTGAACACTCCAGCTCAGCAGCTCCAAATGCTCTAACAGAGGAGCCTCGTGATGGGAAACACCAAACTCATGGACATTCTGATGATGAAGGAGAATTTAAAGTCAACTGATGGACACTATGACTCTTTAAGTCTTTTTAACAAGTCAATAAAAGGCCTGCAGAATGGAGAAACTGCAGACTGGGTGTCACAGACACGCCAGGCTCCAACATCCACCAATCACAGCGCACAGCTTCCCCTGAGTACTGATCACCGCCACCTGCACCTCATCAGCTCACTCATCACCAGCACTATTTAAGACACTCACACACACAGTCACATTGTCCGGTCTCGTTCGCATCTAAGGACTTACCTGTATGCTTACCTCAAGGACTCTCCTCACTACTTACCTGTTCCCTTGTCTCCGAGTTCCCTCCTTCGTATCCAGTCTGTGTGTGAAGTGTTGTCTGCAGTCATCGTCTCCAGTCAGCAAGTATCATTCTCCATTGGCACTCTGCAACCACAAAGGACAGTATCATTGTCTATACCATTCACCAGTCACGAACTTGCTTCTGTGTACTCACCTGTTGTCACCATCTACTCTGCTTGTGTTCAATAAACAACCTGTTAACTAATCTCCTGTCTCCTGGCTGGTCCTACTGTAACACTGGGGTAATATTTGACATTTGTTTCACAATTAACAGTTAAATGGAATATAATCTTTCATTTCAATGCATTTTTCATGTTATGTATTTCACGTTTATCTGTCTGTAAGTAAAGGTGGATTCACGTCATGTCAGAATTATGGAAATTATGAGATTCCGACTTGTAATAAGTGTAGAATTCATAATTACAACTTGTAAACTCAGAATTTTCACCACATGTCCGCTGTACCACCTGACTGCTGCAGATTCATTTTAGTGTTGATAGTGTTGCCATGGAAAAGCATATTTCTGAGTCCGAGAACAGCTTTGAGTAGAACGTCACGGATTGTTATCTAGTAATTATAATTACGACATGGCGTGGACGCAGCATTTGTACAAGCCTTGTTATGAGTGAGTCGTGTAGTGTGGATGTGTTCTTACCAATAAACAGCATTTATTAAACACAGTGAAGAAAATGGTTGGAACACTTGTGAATGTTTTTAGAAGAACGGAAGTACTGATTCTTACTCTTGTTATTTTTGTCTCGTCATGTTCTTTATCAGCATATAAATGATGAAAAGCTTTTGTCCATTGTTAACTTCTGTACAGAAAAAGTGCTGCATTCACATTTTGTTTCAAGGTGTATTAAAATTTTTATTTGAGGTTGTTTGTCACCTGCTGATTCTTTTGCTTAAATGTGTTGACAAAACAGACCAAAATAACCAGTTTCCACAGTGACTCACTGCAGTCGTTCTATAATTGTAAAATGAGAACTAGAGAAGGAAACCTCGCTACTACCCAATAATACCAGAAGTAAATGTTGACCATATTGCACATAAAGTAAATAATTCTTATTCAGAATAATTTTAGACTTCTCGCCCAAGTGATGCATTAGTGATTTTTGTAACATTTGCCATCAAGCATTTTGACATTTTATTGTAAATCAAGTTTTTATGACACAAGCAACTAGTGCATGGATACAGGAAGTGAGTCTAATACAGTTAGAGCATCAGATTATAGGCAAACCTTCTCAAGTGATAAGCTGATTCTGTATTAACAAAAGGAAAAAGAAGACGTACACGATAAAGATGCAGAGAGAAGAAACATTTCAACTTTTTGCCAGAAGGAATGTCAGTTTGAAGAAGTTCGTTGTGTTTTTTCTTTGGTTCATAACAGGCAAGTGTTCAGTTTATTCATACGGTTAGTTGGCATGTTCGGCTGTATGATGTGCTGTACTCCATCTAAAACTACAGTAGTCAACATTTGAAGAGGATCAAAAAAAGGTCATTAAAGTTGTCCTAAGAAGAAGGTTTTAGGACAACTTTGATGAAAGTTTTTGATCCACTTCAAATGTTGACTACTATACTTTAAACAGCATTTTGTAATAATTATTTTATAATAAAAAGTGCCTTGAAAGAAATTGTGACCAGTTAGACATAAATACTGCATTTTACCTTATACATTCATGTTGATTTTAACTTTTGTGTTGACTGAAAAAACACTTAGTGATACTTAAATATGATTGTTCTGTCATTAACACTGACAAATAAGTGAAACTGAAGTGGATATTTTCTTCACTCAGGTTCTGCATGTGCAACAGGATCAGCCAGCAGAGTGTTAACAGTTCAGACTGGAGGATCGGTCATTATTCCATGTTATTATAACAGGAAATACACAAAACACAAGAAATACTGGTGCTTTGATGCCTATGCAGCATACAATTCCTGCAACATTCTTGCATATGCTAATGAAACCAAAGAAAAAGTGTCAGTAATCGATCATCCAGATCAGAGTTTCTTTACTGTGACTATGAGAAACCTGCAGAATGAAGACACTGGAGATTACTGGTGTGCTGTGGAGATTGGAGGAATATTTCAAATGGATGAAACAGAGCAGCTTCATCTCACAGTTCAATCAGGTATGAAATGAATTTCACATTGATATGAATCATTCTGATCCTGTTTCCTATTAAATCACAATCTCAAATGACTCGTGTCTGTGTGTTCAGCTCCTGATGTGTCTGTGGAGAGCAGCAGTGTATCTGGACATGAAGGTGGTGATGTCAGTTTCCAGTGTTTCTACACTTCTGGATATCAGAATAAACTCAAACAGTGGTGCAGATATAAAGATCAGAGCTGTTACACAGTGGGGAGGACTGACACATCCCAGAATCCATCAGTCCAGATCAGTGATGATGGGAGAAGATCCTTCACTGTGCTGATGACTGGACTGAGACTCAGTGATTCTGGATGGTTCTTCTGCTCTGCTGGAGATCAAAAGGCTTTTGTTCAGCTCACAGTCACTGGTAAAACTCATTCACTGATCAAATCTACATGGGTTTTCCTGCTCGGGAAAAGGCTAAAATAAATGTGCATCTTTTTCTGTGTTCAGTTCCTGATGTCTCTCTTGAAGATCCACATGTTCCTGTTCCTGTTACTGAACCAAATCCAGGTAATACAGACTCTTATTGCTGGTTATTATGACAAACTCTTAATAAATCATTTTAATCTTTTCTTCTTTGACAACAGTTGTGACCACTGAAGTTTTTGAGAGAAACAGGTTAGTAGACCAGTAAAATATGAATCAAAATTTATATTTTCTGTCATGGGCTTGATTAGATGCTTATAAATGTATTGGTAACACTTTATTTCGATAGTCCAGTTTAGACATTCTAACTCTAACTTTGCAACTACATGTAAACTTATTCAGCTCCTCTAACCCTAATCATAACCCTAACCTTACAATCTAACTAATACTCAAATGATTGTTAGTTGATATGCAGTTGCAAAGTTACTCATAATTAATATGTCTAAAATGGACTATTGAAATAAAGTGTAACCACTTTATTGATCTGTATAATAGAGTTGAATTCATTGTCTTTCTAAACATTTTGTCTATTTTTGCATGTGGTGTTATCTTTTCTTTAGGTTTCCAAAACCAGGTAATATAAGTGCATCAAATAATTAATAAAAATAAGCTTTATTCCCACTTTTTAAAAATTGTTTTCCATTTCTGACAGCAACTGTGAGAACAGACACCGGCACTGAAAAGAACATGTTAGTATTATCACAGTTTCACGGTTACACTTTTTTTTAAATGTGTCCTAAATCTACAGCTGTGACTTGTTTAGCATTTATATGTGCATCTTTGTGCTGTTGTCATATCTTTCTATCTATTCTCTTTTTCAGATGCCACATGATGGAGTGTTTCTGTCTGTCACAGAATTAGAGATCACAGGCTGTTCTCCACATTGACCTGAAGGACTTTTGTGTCTAGATAAATAACAGGTTCAGTGTAAAACTCCTCAGATTTGTATTTGCTACTGTTAAGGTTAAGGTTAGCAGTTAGCAGACTTTTGTTTTGTGGAAGGAAGTCCTCATTGCAGTTTATTCTAGTCAGGAACCGCCCACACAGACAGGAAGTGACAGTCTGATTGACTTATAAAGTGACCAACCACAGCTCAGCTTGTTTTCAGGAGTCATTTAGGGGTGGGGTTATCTGAAATCACTTACTGCAATAATTAAATAGTGGCACAACAGACTCACATCATCAATACATAAAAGCACTGATTATTTTGTTTGCAATACAAACCAATATGTTTATAATTAAGACAATACATTAAAATAATATGGTAAGAAATACCAGTTTGCAATATCAAGCAGCATAACGAGCTGTTTTGTACAGCTAATTGTTAAAGTGTATAGTGGAAGTGAATTACACATTAAGTGTTTTCAAATTGAAACCTGCTGTATGTATCTTTTTCATGGAATTATCTTTGGTAGGGAGGTGGATGCCAGTTGTAATGATGGGTCAACAGAGTGGGGATCCATTTGCAGCTTTTATTAAGAACAGTATTAACAAGGCATGGGCAAAGGCAGAGACGTAAACAGGGACAGGCAATGGTCGAGGTAGGCGGCAGACAGACAGAGTCAGGATACAGGCAATGATCAGGGCAGGCAGCAAACAAACACAGTCCAATAAACAGGCGAGGGCCAGGGCAGGCAGCAGAGAATCACAGAGGGTAAACAGTCCAAACGGCAACAGTAATAACAATCCACAGAAAACGCTCAGAAAAGATCACCGGGGCAAATCAAGACTTTGTGATGTGTGTATGTGTGTGTGCTGCTTAAATAGTGTGAGAGTGTGATGTGGTGCAGGTGTGTGCGCAATCAGTCCCAGGAATGAGGGCCTATGGGAAATGTAGTCCGAATGGTAAAAAGTCAATATTCCAGAGAAGGCTCCCTCCGGTGGTGCGGGGGAGGAAGTGCGGGAGCCTCACTTGTGACACCAGTATTGTTTGAGAGTATACCTGTTTTCTCCTGTTTATTGGACAGTAAGGGAGTAAGGAAAGTATATTGTATTTTATTTTGGTTATCTTTTCTATGTAAGTTATTTCTAACCCCCTTCTAGGAAAATTGATCTTTTGTTTGTTATTTTGGCCTTATCCCCTCCCGAAGCTTGATGTTATCTCCACTTATGATTTTGAAAAAACAAATATAAAACATATCATTTATGTAAACTAAAATAAAAAGAATACTTCTTTTTTTCACTAAGCTCTTGTGGACTTGTTGAACTGGGACCTGGAAATGGGAATGTTCCTGTGCTCTCTCCTTAACTTTTTGTTACCTGCCTTCTTTAACCCCTAGATTTTTAAGGAGGCTCGTAACAATATCTGCCCAACTAACAGGGACTGTTCCCACAACTTTCACTAACATTTTGTAAAGATTATGTAAATTTTGAGATAAAACATTTTAAAAAAAAACATTTATAGAATGTTCTTATGCATTCTCATGATGTTGAGAAAAAAGTTACAGCAACTTCTTAGAACAACGTTCTTGAAACGTCTTCATTAAGTTTTTTACTTGAACGTTCTCATAACAGTGAGACAAAATGTTTTGAGAACAACATTTTCAGATTCTTATGTTATTTGGGCTTGATAAATGTTCTCAAAATGCTGAGAGAAAATGTCCTTAGAACAACATAATTGCAATGTCTTTATAATGTTGATATTTGATGAATATTAATGTTCTTGGAATATTACATATAAATGTTCAATTTCAATATTTTGTTTTAAGTAAAAATAGGGTTAGGAGAATGTTGTACTAACATTATTGTAACCTCTCAGCTAATAGAAACCAAGTAGGTAGCACAATAATTCTTTTTGTATACAAAATCAGAGACTGTTCATGTTCACGTTACATGTTCAGATCATACCTCCAACATGCTTCTGTTGCATTGTTTTCACCCTCTGAAATCCTCTGAGTCTGCACAAACAACAACAAGAACAGCGCACAGGCGCTAACTGAAAACAATATGTAGATTTCATGTGGAGTTTTTGCTCATAACTTACTGAAAAATGCCCAAATCATAGATCATGGCACATCAGCAGATTTACAGCATGATTCTAATCTATTGTGTCGATCACGAGATATTACTCACAGAGTGATGTAGCATCCTTGGCTAAAAACATGTCTCTCATTTTCTGGGATGCAATGTTTTATCCAAAGTTCCCTGGAACCGTCCATGCTTGTTTTCCAACGTGGAATAACACAAAATATGTATCATTTTAAAGCATAAAAAACTCAGCTTTTTAATGCATCTAACCATTTTTATAAACTCATAACGAGTGCTGAGAAGTCCCTATAAACCTGTACCGCCCGCGGGTGCCACCAATCAACAAAAAAATTAATAATCATATTTTTCAAAACTACTGCCTTGATCAACACAAAATAGATGCCATTTGAAAACTTAGAGTCTGAACTTTAGCCTACAATGCATGTAGCCAATTCGATTAACTCCTAAGTAGCGCTGAGTTATTTGCTGATAAATAGAAATGCAAATATTACAAAATGTGACAATAAAAAGTGTACAAGTCACTCGTTTCTAAAGGACCACTATCCAGCAGTGACACCCACAGGTAAAGTTACAGCTGGAGTCTGCGTCTCTCTTGCCTCACTTGAGCTCAACAGAGCCCCTAAAGCATGCGGTGGGTTTTGTGGGGGGTAATAGAGAATGAATGGGGGGACGTGAGAGAAGGCAATGCATCCATTGCGCTATTATTAGATATGTTTGGTTTGTGAGATAAATCCCACCTCTTGTTTACGTGCACGTTCCGCGCGTCAGTTTGAACAAAATGATAGCGTCAATGGGAAGACTAATTAAAAAGTAAACAGCTCACACACTTAGATATCACCACTTTTTGTCAAGTCAAAATCATACATCTAAATACAAATACATCTTCGTGTCTGTGACAGCGTTTTTACCGAGCATGACTGATGATCCGAAATAAGTTGACTATTAAAAAGAACAGCTGAAAATCAATACACAAATAAATATTGTTTAAATTGTTACTGCCTTTAGTTATTATTTTTGAATAAATGTAAAAATGCTTAAAACACTAACTTGATGAGATTGACTTGGTTTTGATAAATAGAACATTAATTACATTGTTAATGTATACAAATACAAAATAGAATTGTATTTGGTTTCTTTTTTAATATTAGGGTAGAGTGGGGGAAAACGCCCCCCTGGGGTAAAACGCCCCCCACCTGTTTTTCCCAAAATAACTACTAGAGGGAGTCAAGATACATTTTCACTGTTGCTATGCACTACGTTTGACAACGGGGATAAACAAATCTCCTTGGAGAAGCTGACACCAGCAACGTATTTGAAGAGAAGAGGATTACATAGTAAGCGCTATAATTTTCAGATATTACTAAACATGTGTTTAAGAGAATATTGTTCTGCAGGATATCACAGTGATGTATGATAGATTAATAGTGAAGTCTGTAGTTTGAGTGGATATGTTATTTATAAGGAATATAATTATATTTTAAAAATTAAACATTTTTTTAAAAAGTCATAGCTTGTGGGGTAAAACGCCCCCCAGAGGGCATAGTTTCTCTCTATCATAATTACTATAATAACATATTTCTGTCTATCAAATCCTTTGTTTTACACTTAATGCAGTATAACTAGGTGGTAAAATCAAAATATTTGAACAAAATAAAAAAAAAATACCTCAAGTGAGCATTAGGCTAGCTTGATAGCACAGTTAGCTCACTGATGGAAGGTGGTTAGGTGACCCAATGATAAAACATAGTGGCTTTTAATGCATTTATTGAATATATTTCACTACATAAATATACAAATTTATAAGTTTAATATTTATTTAGGGTTTTCTGTTTGTCTTGCTGATAGCGGTGAACAAATACATCAGTTATCAACCCCGTAAAGGCCTAGTGTAGAAATCTCAACCTCATATATATATTTTTCTCTCCATATAGATGCGGATATATAAAAGAAATGTTGATACATGTTGATACATTACTTGCCTTTTACTTTTAGAGATTAAAAACTAGTCTGTTCATTTTGCTGTTGATCTATGAAGCAAACTGGTTGGTAAGAAAGGGGGCATTTTACCCCACCTTGGGGGGCGTTTTACCCCACCGCTGGGGCAAAACGCCCCCTTTGTACAAAAATATTTTCAGTCAAAATACTAATTAATTATGAAGGCTGAGCAATTTTAATATTTGGTGAATAACTCCTGCCATAGTCACTCAAAACCGGGATGGCAATTCTAGTCACATTTATGTTTTGTTTCACTGTAATGTCACATTTTCCTTAAGGGGGGCGTTTTCCCCCACTCTACCCTAATGTAAAGTAATGTTCATTTAACAAGGAAAATGTGACAGTGTTAAAAGTAACGGACATGAATTTACATTTGATTTATAAAAAAATAAAAAATAAATCTGATAAAAATAAAAATAAAACTGAGGTCATTGTTTGCCTCCTCATTTCAGAACACCACTGCACACCACTGATATATATCTTTTATGTCTATATATATATATATATATATATATATATATATGTCTTTTATTAGCATTTTCTCAGCATGAGAATGTCCAAATGTTATATTTTCTAAAAAATGTAAAAGTGTTCTATCAAACGATACCAACCTTTTGACTTTCCTTGCTATAGTTTTGGAGTTATGAGTCTTTACTTTCGTGTGTCACTCAGAAAAAAAAAAAAAAAAAAAACTCTAAAAATGTCTTCAGGTCTTAAAGGGTTAAATAACGTTCCAATCACGACATAATGTATTATTTCAGTACATAAATCCATCAGCTGGTAATTCTTGTGTATTTGAGACACTGTATTTTTTTCGCCTCAGATTGTACTCTTTCAATTAATTCCCATAATAAATCTCAATGTCAGTTACATCTGTCTTTATATAAGGATTATAAGTAGTACTGGATGAAATGTCAGTATTTGGAGACTTTTTTTTTTTTATTGTCCTTTACCGGTCATTAGTTCCTGTTGTGTTTGGTTAATCAATCATCATGTGTTACACCAATATCTCTCTTTTTGGGTCTTAAATCTGCTAATTGTGAAAAGTTAATAGCTTCATCATCAAAAAGTTACTAAGCACAGACATAAACAAAACTGTACAAAAATGATTTTTTTTATTTGATAAACTATGTGACCTTTAATACCAGCAAAAGATGCATTTCAACCTGTGACCACATGTATGCCAAAAAAAAAAAAAAAAAAAAGATTTTAGTTGGTAACACTTTACAGTATTGTTCAGTTCATTACAATTATTTAATGCAGTACTGTAAGTGTGATAAACTTATAATGATTTTTTAAAAAAATATATTTGTTTTTTTGTTTGCAGTTAATTAATTGTGAATAATACATTAATGATAATTTATACAACTTGTGTGTTAGTATATGCAGAAATGAACATCAATCTAAATGCTGTAAAAGTGTTGTTAATTCTTAGAAACCTGAAGCATTAATTAATGTTCACAAACTTTGATACTTTTGATAACTGATACTGAACACCCATCAAACAATGGAAACAAAACTATTGATTGCACTTTATTTTATGAATATGTACAGTCTGTATACACCCTTTAGCCAGGGGGCGCAAGACATCTAAGAACATTTTCTCTTGTCTATAATAATATGAGGGCAGACAACGGAAGTTGGCCAGTTTTTACTGATGCACTCCAGTGACGACCTCATACAGGAAACACAAGCAAGAGCAAACGCAATGGCTGTATATGCTAAGACAAAAATATTCTACATTTCAATCTGGTTTTGGCTCATTTTAGATGAGAGTATTAAATGCTGTTCTGTGTTTGTATCTAATTGATCCTGTTTATGATTTTAAAATTACATTTTATGCTCAACTATTCATGATGCTTTTAATGTGTTTTATGTGAAGATTGAACAAATTAAGAAGTGATTTATTTTGGTCATTAAATCTGTGTGTTGTTTGTTTAGGTGTTGAATGCTTCATTGGTGGGTCAAATCATGTTTTACCTATTAAGACTGGAGGATCTGTCACCATCCCATGTCATTATGATAAGAAAAACCCACCGCAGAAGAAATACTGGCGCTCAGACACCACTCTATCGAATATAAACACAACAGAGGAGAATCTGTCAGTAATTGATCATCCTGATCCGAGTCTCTTTACTGTGACTATGAGAAACCTGCAGTATAAAGACACTGGAGGTTATTCTTGTGTTGTGGAGACTGAAGGACTGTCGACTTTTATACACGATCTTCATCTCAAGGTTCAGCCTGGTATGAGATTTTGTAATTATTTTAATCAATTGTGTCTAATGTCTAATTCTCTGACTTCACACACATGTATTTAATAATCTCAAATGACTCTGTGTGTTCAGCTCCTGATGTGTCTGTGGTGAGCAGCAGTGTATCTGGACATGAAGGTGGTGATGTCAGTGTCCAGTGTTTCTACACTTCTGGATATCAGAATCAGCCCAAACAGTGGTGCAGATATAAAGATCAGAGCTGTTACACAGTGGGGAAGACTGACACATCCCAGAATCCATCAGTCCAGATCAGTGATGATGGGAGAAGCTCCTTCACTGTGCTGATGACTGGACTGAGACTCAGTGATTCTGGATGGTACTTCTGCTCTGCTAGAGAGGCAATGAATGAGAGGCACTGTTCATCTCACTGTAACTGAGGCAGAACAAGGTAAAACCAATTATTACTGTATTTAAAAACTAAATATAAAGGTAAAACTCAGTCTATAATCAATACTATAAAGTTATTGCTGTTATTTTGACAGTAAGTGTGTCCGGCACTGAGAAGGACAAGTAAGTATTAACAAATTCTCATTTTTGTCCTTCTTGAAAATATACATATTGTGACAGAGAAACATGTTCAGTTGTAATATTTTCCTCTTGATATTGTGTTATTGTCTTTTATCTTTCAGATTGCGTTTCTGTCTGTCACAGAACTAGAGCTTTCTCCACATCAACCTGAAAGATCAGATGATTATAAACTGCTGATTCTGCTTTTGCTTTACACTCAGTCAGAAGACTAAAGATCTGTGTGAAGAATATATTACATGTCTACATTTGCTAAATGCCTAAATGTCTGTAATGTATTTTTTTCTCACCATTTTCTTCAAATGTATTTTTTCTTTTATCAAAAGTGACTTACAAATGAGGAATATACCAAATAAAACTTCAATTTTTTTTTTTTTTTTAAATGTTAATTTTACTTATTTATTTTTTTCAATTTAGCCCAAAATTTTTTTTATATCAATATGATATACAGGCCTCACAGACATAGTGCACTATGTGCTATTCGTCATGTAGAACATAGTAAACGTGTGAACAAGTGACTGATTTCAGCCACAGCTTCAGTGTCTGTTATGATGTAGGGGGCGGGACACTTCAGATCATAGAGAGCACCAGAAAATCTGATGAGAAGATAAATATTGGTGGGAGAGAGAGACTATAAATTTTAAATGGACATATCTTCCAAATGTGAATTTTGGCATTGTTTTGAACACACTAGCTTAGAGATAACCTTAGGTCTAGCATATTCATTCTAACAGCCAAAAAACTATTTTTAAATGCCCACTTTTGTCAGCTACAATGAATATTTTATGCCCTGTATCGTGGGTCTGTGTATCTTTTGGTCATTTGCACAAAAAATATTCTCGTCGCTTCATAACATTAAGGTTGAACCACTGCAGTCACGTCGACTATTTTAACATTGTTTTTACTGCTTTTCTGGACCTTGAATGTGGTAATTTCGTTGCTTTCAGTGGAGGGTAAAAAACCTCTCGGATTTCATCAACATTTCTTAATTTGTGTTCCGAAGATGAACAAAGATCTTACAGGTGTGGAACAACATGAGGGTGAGTAAATAATGACAGAAATTTCATTTTTGGGTGAACTAACCCTTTACGTTTTGTTTTTAAGGTTAATTATATACAACAGGATTTCTTTTCGTTTCATGACTGTACTGGTGTTATACAGTAAGTGAGTCAGCTGCATCTTCTTTATTTTCATGTACTGTTTCTATTTTAGTCTTCCTGGAATTGCAATGTGCCATGTGAAATGGTTTAAAACTACAACAAATGGTTGTTAAAGGGATAGTTCACCCAAAAATGAGAATTCTGTCACTTACTCGCCCTCAAATTGTTCCAAACCTGTATGAATTTCTTTGTTCTACTGAACACAAAAGAAGATATTTTGAAGAATGTCTGTAACCAAACAGTTGATGGACCCCACTGACTTCCATTGAATTTTTTTCCATACTATGGAAGAAAGAAATTCATACTGGTTTGGAACAACTTGGAATAAATGAAGAATTTTCATTTTTCAGTGAACTGTCCCTTTAAGGGCATTTGAATAAAATCTGTGTTTTTTTTTGTTTTTGTTTTTGTGTTTTTACACCTAGGCCTATAGACTATTTCTTTGCTTACATGTATTTTACACAAAACAGACCCAAAATAACCAATTTCTGCAGTAGTCCTATATATAATTGTAAAATGAGAACTGGAAAAGGGAACATGACAATACTAGACAGTAACACCAGAGATTTAAAGCTGTTATGATTCAAGCAACCACAGAGCATGACTGCAGGAGTGAGAGATTTTGGACAATATTTATACATTTTGATTTTAAACTATAAAACATAATGGTCAACACATATTTCAGAACAAAACAAATCACTACAATATTTTCAAAATAGTTTTGAATAATATATTTTTTTTAACACGCACCTTATTATAAATATCTTTTCAGACATTTTCTATATTTTAAAAACATGAAAATACACATCAAAAGTATTTATTTTATGTCATATTTAGGCTCTGTGGTGGCCAGCCTTTACTTCAAAACGGTATGTAATGCAAATAGTCCTATATATAAACTATAAGAGTTATAAATTGACTGATTTTCCGTTTAGATGTTTTTCTCCCTTTTGTGTGGGATGCTGTCATAATTCACAGAAGACAAGAGGAAGTTGACGTCAGATTATAGTACAGAAGAAACACAATCATGACACTTTTACAACCAATAAACCAACAACCACCATTTTTCTTTCTTTGACTCTTTGATAACAGGCAGCTATAGGGTTTTGGGGGGTGGGGTGGGGTAGAGTGTGAATAAATGGCTGAGGAGACGCACTTCCTCTTTAAATATAGAATGTCATGAAACAGTTTCAAGTTATGTGTCGCCTAGCAACAACCTACACATCCGAGCATAAACACTCACGATATAATATTTGTTATAAAAGCAACTACGTTCACAAACCACTGAAATATGAACAGAAAAGCAAGCATACTGTATGTGTGATTTGGCATGGCAGCCAATTTGAATTGCCTTACCTAATGTAGCAAAACAAAATTTTATTCTAACTCTGAATAGATATATATCGCTTAGAAAGCATGCAAAGAGCTCCCTTTATATCATTAAAAAGCTGTCAGTCATCTCAATTCATTGTGATCTCACAAAGTGATCTGGGGATCTATCACCATCCCATGTCATTATGATGAGAAAAACCCTCCGCAGAAGAAAAACTGGCATTCAGACATCACTCCATCTAATATATACACAAACACAATAGTTTGTCCTTTATAATGTACTTGAACTGTTTCAATAAAGCATGAAGAGTCATACATTTATTTGCAGTAAGTAAATAATAAATGCAATAAATAACCCTTTTCTTAAAATGTATTAATCGGTTTATTAGTTAAAACTAGTCAGATAAATTACTGTTAATTATGCATTTTAAAGATTATCATTTTCAGTTCGGTTGGGCCAGATTTCACATGAAATTGAATTCATATGCCATTCGCCTGTGCATGTCACATTATATCAGTAAACAGAAGAAGTTCCAGCTACACTGGTATGTTTGGTGTGAAAGGCTTGAAGCTTGAAATTAGTTGTCACAACAAGTGAGAAATAAGACAACATACGCCAAACCTCTGGGGAATCACCTGGGGGGTGTTCCAGAAAGCAGGTTATCTGACTTATGGGTAAATTTAGTCAGGGTAAGTGGATAACCTCAATTTCTGGTTCCAAAACTTGGGGCCTAGGTAAGCCGGTTTAGGTGGATAGCTAGGTATGTTTCAGATTATTTTGTGCCAACTCTGGGTTTTTGGCACCATTAAAGTGACCATTAGTGGTATTCATCATCCAAAATGTGGAAACGAGTTAGCATTTTAGCACTTTCGGTTCCATCGTCTATAAGTCAATGGGTTTTTGAATGGGATTTTGGTTAAATGGCTGAAATAAGGTCTGTGGTGAACACAAGTTCAAAGGCCAAAAGTTTCATAGCTTTGATTTATAGCCAACAAAAAAATAAAAGTGTGACCAGATCATAACCTGAAATTTAGATTCTATCTTAACTGCATTTAGCCAGCTGGTGCGAGACATTTCAGTGTTATGAGGGGGAAAGGGAGGTGCAGCAGTTACTACAAACACATAAATAGCTCAAGATACAGGAAGAGAAACTTACACAATGGCCGCATACACAAAAGTATTCTACATTTCAATCTGGTTTTGGCTCATTTTAGGTGAGTATTAAATGTTGTTCTGTGTTTGTCTCTAATGTGTTTAAAGTGGTTTGAGGATAGGTGTGAGGATAGAACTGATTCAGTGATTATTGTTAATCCTGGATATAATAATGGCTTGTGTTGTGTGTTTAGGTGTTGAATGCTTCATTGGTGGGTCGCATCATGTTTTAACTATTAAGACTGGAGGATCTGTCACCATCCCATGTCATTATGATGAGGAAAACCCTCCACAGAAGAAATACTGGCACTCAGACATCACTCCATCTAATATATACACAAACACAACAGAGGAGAATCTGTCAGTAATTGATCATCCTGATCAGAGTCTCTTTACTGTGACTATGAGAAACCTGCAGAACAAACACACTGGAGATTATTCTTGTGCTGTGGAGACTGAAGGACTGTCGACTTTTAAATACGATCTTCATCTTAAGGTTCAGCCTGGTATGAGATTTTGTAATTGTTTCAATCACATTACATTTCTGACATTACACAAGTTCACATTATAATCTCATATGACTCTGTGTGTTCAGCTCCTGATGTGTCTGTGAAGAGCAGCAGTGTATCTGGACATGAAGGTGGTGATGTCAGTGTCCGGTGTTTCTACACTTCTGGATATCAGAATCAGCCCAAACAGTGGTGCAGATATAAAGATCAGAGCTGTTACACAGTGGGGAGGACTGACACATCCCAGAATTCATCAGTCCAGATCAGTGATGATGGGAGAAGATCCTTCACTGTGCTGATGACTGGACTGAGACTCAGTGATTCTGGATGGTTCTTCTGCTCTGCTGGAGAGGCAATGAACCCTGTTCAACTCACTGTAACTGAGGCAAAACAAGGTACATTTTTTTTTTTTTTTCAATAATTAAATATTTTTCTACTACATATGAAACAGAACACAACTAAAATTGCTTTGCTTTCTACTTTTGACAGTAAACGAGGCCACAGACAATCAGAGAGACTCGTAAGTATTAAAACATTTCTCATTAAAATGAGCTTCCTTTCAAAATTATCTTCCTGGAATTATTCTATATTTGTCTCTTTTGTCGTCAGTGCTCTATTTCCTTGATTTCTTTGTCTTTAATGCTTACATCATTTCCTCATTGTCCTGGTAAATTTTCTTTCTTTTTTCATTTTTGCAGAAGAGAAACAGGAATTTCCAGGAATCTGTACTGTGTATAAAATAAAATAAAGTTTAAACTAATTATAAATACTTTTAGGCTGAAATACATTAACAAAGTTTAATAAAGGTCTGATCAAAGTTTAGTTCAGATTCCTTTTATTCAGCTGAATTAGTTCCAGAACTCTTTCTGGGCTTTTTGAATGAACAGATTTGAAAGTGATTTCCCACAGAAGTAAAGAGCTTCTGACTGTGTGGCTTCCAGTTTCAGCTGCACTTCTGCAGCTGTTGATTCTGGTCGGTGTTATTTTCACCTGGAGATGGAAACAGAGATCCAGTCAGTTTGACCTGCACTACATTCTTAATTCTATTAATGTTCATTTCATGCCCTGCCATTTTATTTCAACAGCACAGATTCAATAGTATAAACTCTGTTAATGTCAAATGTTATTGTTTCCCATTTTAAAATAAAGAGCAAGATAAACACTAAAACATAGAGAAAAATGACAGCAGGACCATTGACCCAGTAAGTCTTTTAATTTATGAGCATCTAGTTATGAAAATGTTCATATTACAAGATCAGTGTATTTTTTACATTTTTACAATCACTTTATTGTGTATAAAACTGAGCTTTTTAGATAAAGATTTCAACAGTAGTTAAACGTTCCCTTAAAACGCTTTCAGAACATTCAGAAAACATTCAGAAATATTTTTTATAAGTTAATGGGCAGAGTTGAATTAGAATAGAATAGAATTGAGCCAAAGCGATTGACATGAGAGACTCTTTGTCTCCCTCTTCTGGTTTACACGGGTTAGCAAATTCCAGGATCCATCTAGTAGACATGTCATCAATCTCCAGGCCAATCAAAACTTTTTTGTCGATTTCTTGAAATCTTTTTCCTTATTGTTTTCTCTGTTTGTGTGAAATGCAGATCTACTGTGAACCTGAAGATCCTGTGAAATACAACATATATATAAATGATGAACGCTCAAATGTAAGTACTCCAGACATACTACTAACATGATAGCTCAGAGTATGACATATTAAGAGTATGATTTTTATGAATATATCGTGTTTAATTAGGATCCCATCAAAGACAAAACCTACAGTACTATTGGTGATGTTCCTGTGAGTGCAGCAGTAAGTTTTACAGAAATATATTAATTCATGGATTTTTTTGTGACGCTGGCAGTATGTAAAATATGATCTTGCACTTCCAGAAGCCTCCAGCAGGGGCACTAATATACAGCTTGGTGGCTCCACACTAACAGCAGTGAGAAGAACACAGGAACATGATGCTTCTGACTGAGATTGAGAGTTTCTGGATGGTTCTGCTGGAGAGACACTGAACCCTGTTCAACTCACGGTCACAATAGTATTAGTTTTTCTGCTCTACAGTACAATTGTCTACAAATTGTACAATAACTAAAGGCACATGGCTTGTTGATCAAAACCGTCTCAGGTTACGCATGTAACGTCTAGGTTACTATTGTAACCCCCGTTCCCTGAAGGAGAGAACGGAGACGTTACGTCGATATTGACGTAATGGGATCTCGCCTGGGAGCCCAATCATGCATACATCATCGAGGCAGTCTCATTTAAGAAAAGTAACCCTTAGATTGCAAAGTAAGAAAGAAATTACAGTATTTTACACCTCACAATGACTATCAGTCAATTTTTTTTTCCTGTAAAAACTTTTTTTTTTCATTTTTTTAATTTACTGTAAATTTTACAGTAAATAAAAAAAGAAAAAAAAAATAGTTTACAGTGTAAAACAAGCACAATAAAAATAAAATAAAAATGGAAATATGCACTAGCTGTCAAAGTGGTCAATATGAAAAATAAACCAATTAGCCAACGTTTTTATCCATAGCAACTTAGAAATAAGGAGTACAAACAATTCATCTTAAGGAGGCAATAAACAAGAGAAGTGCTAAAAAATACAAAGATTCAAACTTTGTTCAGAATAGTACAAACTAGAACAGAGAGGGATTTAATATAGTGAAAGCATAGTGTTTTTTTGTTTTTTTTAAGAGTCAGCAGGATGCCATTAAGTGTTCATGGAAGAGATGATTTTTTAGTTGTTTCTTGAATATTGTCAGGGATTCAGCTGTCCAGTTAGGGTTAGAGAGATTGCACATGTTCGAAGTGCATTGCAATAGTCCAGTCTAGAAATGACAAGGGCCTGGATGATAAGTTGTGTTGGATGCTCTGTTAGGTATAGTGTATAGTTACTGTATAGCGCAGTGCAAACTTAAACGACCAAGCTGTCTTTGTAATGTGGTCTCTGAACGTCAGCTGGTCATCAAAGATTACCACAATATTTTTGGCGGATCAGGATGGAATTACAGTTGATGAGCCTAGCTGGATGGCGAAATTATGCTGAATCATCGGAGCGGCTGGGAAGACGAGATTCCAGATTGAGTTGTAGATGATGTTCTTGTATCCAGGGTGAGATGTCCACCAGGCAGTCCAAGATCCGTGCAGCTACCGTCAGATCATCTGTGTGTCATCAGCATAGCAATGGTAGGAGAATGTTACTATTTTTAATGTTTTTAAAAGAAGTCTCTTATGCTCATCAAGCCTGCATTTATTTTATCAAAAATACAGAAAAAAAAAACAAAAAACAAAAAAACAGTAATATTGTGAAACATTATTACAATTTAATTATTAAATACAACATTTTAATATTTTTATTTTAATATGCTATAAAATATAAACTCCCACATTCGCCCAGCACAAACATGAATACCTGATAATGCATTAGACTTTGTAAACAAAAGTCGTGCTCCACCCTTGATCATTACTCCAAGTAATAAGACAGACAAGCTGCATTAATCGACACATTTTTAGACAATATTGGACCCACATCTGAATAGCAGAACTACAGAAACGTGAGTTAGCCGGTTAGCAGGAGACATAAGTTACACAACATAAAATACAAAACTACGAATTTTGAACGCTAGAAAATATAAACATCAATTATTAATCATACTTACAGGTTGAGATTCAGAGGAGCAAGCTGGTCCAAATTAACTGGGCATTGATCCATATTTTAAGACCAAACGTTTTGTGAATCCTGCATTAAACTCCCCAAGGTTTGAGAAGCAGTCGTCAGTAAAACGATGGGAACACAACAAAAGATTGTACTGCTGTGGTATTGTTGAAAAAATGAATTTTCCCTGGCGTCTGAGTGCGCAATAAGTGGGCGGGCAATATGCTAATATTTCGTTGTGACGTCACAACGAAACGGCTTGGGATTCATTTTACAAACAACTCGTTTAATTGACTCTGAGCTGGCTCTTACTTTTGAGAAACAATAACTTTATATACGGTGCACTTTCAGATTTAAAACTTTGCAGGATGTTTTCATTCACTTAGAGCTATGTTACACACTACATGAAAGGTAATTTTCAAAAATCCATAACGGGGCACTTTCAGCAAAGGTGCGTCTGTATAGCCTACAGTTGTTATAACAATTCACCGCGATTAATTATTTCAATGCTGTATTTCACCAAATATATTTCACTCAACATTATGATATACACATTCCTTGGCATTAAGATCAATTTTTAACCTCAAAACATCTAGTAGCTACTTACCAGCAACGAATATCCAAAAGCCTCTTGCTTTATTTGGACCTGCCTCTTGCTTTTGGATATTCGTTGCTGGAAAGTACTAGTTGTTTTGTGGTTAAAAATTGATCTTAATGCCAACTGCCAGGGAATGTGTATCTCATAATGTTCCGAAAATCAGCTGAAATGGTCCTTCCACCAGCATGAGAAAATGGTGTCGGTCACACTCTGTTGCTGCGTCTCATTTCGGAGTCTGTGTCCTCTGGAGGTCGCATTTGAAGGCTGCATACGTCATCAAGCGTGTTTTATTTAAGAAAAATAACCGTAATAAAACTGACTGTTCCTCATGAGGTGTAAAATACTGTAATCTTACTTTGCAATCTAACAGTTACTTTTCTTAAATGAGACCGCCACGATGAAGTAGTATGCAACCTCTGGAGCGTGTTGTCTGAGTGTGTCTCGCACATGCGCAGAAGGCACTCCCATTTCCCAAATCAAACTAAATTTAGTTGGTCAATTTTAAATAAATTTCATAGATTAAATAGATTATTAAATATTTATATATAGATTATTTAAATATTTTATGTTGGACTCATTAGATATAAATACATATTACCAGGGCTGGAAATGGCTGGGATTCACTGGGGGGACTCTAGTTGGGAAGATTTATATTATTATTATTATTATTATTATCATTATTTTTTTTTTTTGACTTCCAATGACTTTTCAAATGTATTTAAATATAAAATAGTATATAATCTATAATAAAATTAAACAGGGCTATTTCATGTTTCCTCTAAACAATATTTTTTTAATTATCAAGCAGGCACATGAAAGGTCAATGAACAACATCAGGCGCGCCGTTGACACCATAGATATACATAATAAAGGCTAGATGTCTCGTCCGCGCTGCTGGCCAATGGAGGTCAACGTCCGCATCTGGCGGCCATCTTGTAACAGTCAGCTCGCTCACAACATTGTGTTTTAATGGTGCATGTACATTTAAATAACCATAACTTGCTCAATTTTCTACCGATTTTCAGACTGTTTGGTTTGTTATAAACGTCAGAGATGTACTTATGACACTGCATACTTATGAATAATTATAACCAGGACTTCCATATGAAAATAACATTGAACAGAACAGATAGGTGCAATGAATATACACATGCACAAGGTATTTATGTTAAATCAATATATAGGCTACTAAAACTCAGTGTACAGAATGGCAACATGAGATATATATATATATATATATATATATATATATATATAGGCTACTAAAACTCAGTGTACAGAATGGCAACATGAGATATATATATATATATATACACTTTTATAATATGAATATTACTATAATAAAATAATTTGAATTATTACATGTTTATTTTAACTTCTTCAGGGTTGGGCCATTTACTAGGCTTTTCCCCTCGACATTGCACTGTGCCTACTTAAGAGATCACTGTTACAAAAAAAAAAAAAAAAAAGAAAGAAAAAGAAACATTCTGCGATTGTGTAAACAAACTTGTAAAAAGCTTTGGATCAACAGCAATCTTGTAATACTATTATGTCATAGCCCCGCTGTTCCTGTGTAACAGGACCTGTATTGTACATACATCCACTAAGTAACTAACGATTATCCCAAATATAATCATAATATTGTCATATCTTACAGGTGAAAGGTGATCCCATGGGCTCTCGTTTTGAGACTACGGCGATTGGAGCATCAGTAGGCTGCACAAAAGTCGGGCATCTTCTCCTATAAAGCCAGCAATTTCCTGTATCATAATGTAAGATGTTTTTAACAAACCAAACCGATTGGAAATCATGTGCAACTTAAGTTATATTGAAAAGAAAGAGCAATTCTGCCTCTCCCACTGATGTAAAATTGCTGGGTAGCAGCTAAACAACTACTAGGTCTCACTCAAAGCTTCTTGTTATTAGCCAGCTAATAACTACAACCACATCCACAAAGATTGTAATTTAGACAAAAGATTAGTTGTCATTAAATCGTTATTGGTGTCAGTAAAACCTATATAATTGAACAGCTCGATTGTGGTCTCAGCCTTGATAACTTGCGCAAGTAGCCGTGATACACAACTATGCTGCATGATTAAGTCAATTTCAACATGTTCAAGCATCCAGAATTATAGCCACGTTAATAACGTTTGTAAGAAACCAAACCATTTGTAAATCCGTCAAGATTTCAGCGAGATAAGAGTAATTGTGTTTGTGCAGATCACTCACCTTACATCAGGTACCACAGAGCCCGCCAGAAAGCTTGCCTGTGACAAGATGGCCGCCGGTGATGACGTTAGAAACTCCGCCGTAAGACATCTAGCCTTTATTATGTATATCTATGGTTGACTCGAGGGACGGGGGGTCAGGACTACCGCAGTTTTGAAAAGACAGAAATCGACCGCCGCACTTTTGATAAGGGCTGCTTCAATCAGTCACACTATATCATCTTTTAGCTTAGGATATTTTCTTTCAAATGAGACCATTTTCACGTTTCTGTGAGCTTTCGTTTGTAAATAATCAACTGTTTTGTCGCGGATGTGAACAGTAAATGCGCTCTCGAACGGAGAAACCCCCGATCTCCAAACAATCGATCAAAGCGTGCTAACGTTTTAGGACAGGTCGATGGTATATAAATCATGCCCGAACGTTAGCGTTTGTCAATCAAGCCAAACCGTCCATTCAGAAACTGTGAAATTTGACACTTTAAGGTAAGGATGCTGATCTCTCAGGTTGACGCGCGAGCTGGCTTGACTGGAGTTTTCGTGAGGATATAGTTTATGGACTGTTTTGATTTCGGTAATTACATCTAGAAAGGTAAAAGCATTGATGGCATCTATAAAAGAGATATCTGAAAGCGAAACGAAAGTGATTATTGCCTCGACCAGCGACGCAGTGGGGAGGACGCACGAGAGGAGACCTGCGCGTTTAATTGGTATGTGTATACTGTAATACTGCATTTACAATGCTTATCAGTGGCGTGCACTTTGATCGCGAAAGTGAAAGTGCCCTTTGCGCTCGCATCGCGGTGCCCCCCACGATTTCTACCGCGGGAGAACGCAGTTTGGTCCCCCCCACTTTGAAAATGTCTCCTGCGCCCCTGAACAACATTTATGAATTGTGTGGCACAAACATGTTCATTCAACAGAATCTCTGATTGGAGAAAATTACCTGTTTGATTTTGGCCAAATTAAAGACGCATTGTCTAGGAATCTGCATATGAGGTGCTTGCAGAATTGAACAAGGTCACACAAACCTTTTAAATAGATTTGTCCTCATGGTAAAGAAAACCATAGAATGTTTTGGGTGGAGACCTCTCAGTTTAGTGCTTTGAACATCAACAATTATTAAACATTTAAAGGTGAATCCAGTTTTAATGGAAAAGGAAGTTGCATTCTAAAAAGCAGAATAATTTGGATAATAATGTTTAATATATAATAATGTTCACTCATCCCTTTTTTTAAACAATGGTTAAAATGGTTGAAATGTGATGTTTATCATTTTATAAAACTTTGTTTTGAGGATGTTATGGAGCTTTTCAAAACATGTAGTTCTATTCTAATCTAATAATAATAATAATAATAATAATAAAAACATAATTTGAATTTGTTTTTTTTTAAAAATCAGTTTGAATAAATGATTCAATGACTCAATTCTAAAGATGTCACTTGTTTCATTAGGCTACTAGATGAATCAATGTTTTTGAACAAATCTTTTTAATGAATGATTCAATGACAATTACATTTTTAACAGCCACTTGTCGCCACCTACTGGTGTAACGATGTAATTGATGCAATCTTTATTTGAAGCATCAAGGACTGCTTGTCTCCCTCGTGAGGTTTATTTATTTTTTGTTTTATTTTTGCAAAATGGTCCACACCTGCAAAGTTGGTTGATAACATAACTGCAATAAAGTAACAGCCTATAGTTAACAATCACTTGTTTACAAAGTGCCATGGGAACTCAAGCTATTCTTACTTAAAATTTTCTTATGCTGAACATGTTAATTTTCTGTCATCTCTTGGAATACAGGCAGGTTTTTTCTATTGGGCATATCTGTCATATTAGCAGAACACATTTTGCACATGGGGAAAACCAATTGTTTAGTCAATAATTTAAGAAGGTCCATACTTTAAAGCTCTTGATTCTAACTTGTACTTGGCCTTATGAAAAAGTAGTTCTTGTAATTATTTATCCATAGCATTTGTTACAATAAGAATATAATTACAGGTGGACCACTGATGGCTCCACATTATGTTTAGAGCAATGTTAATTTTTTTCTTTCTTTTTTAAATCTATTCCCTTAACGGATTATATATTATACATTCTTTAACAAGTTAGTTAAATGGAGATTAGAGTAGCCTACCGGAAACATGTGAAAAGTGCCGGTGAGGGTACAGTACAGTCAGATTAAAATATAGAAGAGCCGGTGGCGGGTGCCGGCTCACTTCAAGCACTGAGTAAGATTTTTATTGCAATATGTTTTTGTGCTTAATTCGTATCGTTTTCGTAGGCTATTGAGAGAATAAAATACAGAAATCCCTTAATTTCCCTTAACAAATTTAAACGGGAACGCCGTCCTCCCCCCTCGAAATCCACTCCCCGGATGCCGTCCCCCCGCGTTACCCCGATTTCCAGCATTGCGTATTACTCCTAATTAGATATGTTTAAGTAAAGTTAATGAAATTTAAATGTGTCATATCTATGAAGGGCCTGGATCTTTTTTTTTTTTTTTTTTGTGGTGATGATCAACAACTGTAATTTAGTAAAAACATGAACTCTGAAACATATAACAGCTTAATAACAGTGACAACAACAGCAGCAGCATAAATCAAGCTGGTTAATGCAAAGCAATAGTTTTTTTTTTAGTTTAGTTTATTTTTATATAATAGTTTCCACATAATTTCTTCAAGCTGCAATGCATGCTGGGAACTGGCACAACATTGTTGAATGTAAAAATATTTGTTTAGATAACTCAATTTGGATAGTTGGGACAACATTTGGACAAGTTTTGGACAAATACTTGAGAATCTAAGTATGATCGACTGATCTTTGTCCCGAAATGTGCGTATTGTTTTCAGAGAAACGCGATTAGCGAAAAACGAAGCTAATTTTCTTTCCAGTCACGTGAATGCTTCACTTTGCATGTCGGAATGTTTGAACCCAGACCGGTATTTGGATGTTCAACATTTTAAATATATAAGCCTGTAGACTATATTAGGCTACATTATCATATGTTCTGTCATATACACAGTATAAAAACAGTAAAATAACAACACAATTTACTTGCCTTAAACAACTCAGAGGATATTAGTATTATTATAATTATTGTTTTTGTTGATCCATTTAATTTATTGCCACACTTTAATATGTTATTTATTTTGTCAGAAAACTAAACACATTTAGCGTCATCAGGTTTTTATAATGGATAAAACAACAGAGCTGCGCACTGGCAGCGTTTGTGCATGAAGGAACCACACGACCTGATTTCAGACAGACTTCCGTGGCAGCATAACAGTTTAATGATACCGCAAAATAGCGCAAGCTTTGTTGAGAACTAAACAAATATTTAATAACTACACTAGTAATTTCTCGCTAGAAATTACATCAAAAGTGGAAAATGCTGGTCAAAAACGTACATTTACACACAAACTGACCAGCAAACTTAACTTTAGGATGCCATTTTCGTCCATTTTCGCCATTTCGTTCGGATTGTGGGATATCAAAGGCAGCAAAGGATACATATGCTGCCTTCAAAAGTCGATCAGAAGAAGGGATCTCAGGAGACAGGAAGCGAAGCTAGTTTTTCCAGTTTTCGGACACAGCCTTGGACTCCATACAGAACGTTAGGCTACTGATGATTTGCAGGGTTCAGTGAATGAAGGGTCGCACATAGGTCGAGAAGCGCAGCGCCGCACCACGTCTTTAAAATTCGAACACATTGTTTTTTATGAGCCCGTTCACACAGAACGAGTTTTTCCATACCACTCCGTCTTTTGCGAGATAGGGTGTCTTTTGCAGCATCTCGCGCATGACATGGCGTTTTAAAGCCATATCAGTTCAACTAAGGTAAAATCAATTCAAACATTTTTTTTTTTTTTTTTAAACGGCTTCTCGAGACCTTGCGTTCGCCTCTTCTTTTTATAACAGTCTGCAAACTTCTCGGGACTGAGGAGACAAGTTGCTCAAGTTTAGGAATAGGAATGTTATCCCATTCTTGTCTAATACAGGCTTCTAGTTGCTGTCTTAGGTCTTCTTTGTCGCATCTTCCTCTTTATGATGCGCCAAATGTTTTCTATGGGTGAAAGATCTGGACTGCAGGCTGGCCATTTCAGTACCCGGATCCTTCTTCTACGCAGCCATGATGTTGTAATTGATGCAGTATGTGGTCTGGCATTGTCATGTTGGAAAATGCAAGGTATTCCCTGAAAGAGACGACGTCTGGATGGGAGCATATGTTGTTCTAGAACTTGGATATACCTTTCAGCATTGATGGTGCCTTTCCAGATGTGTAAGCTGCCCATGCCACACGCACTCATGCAACCCCATACCATCAGAGATGCAGGCTTCTGAACTGAGCGCTGATAACAACTTGGGTTGTCCTTGTCCTCTTTAGTCCGGATGACATGGCGTCCCAGTTTTCCAAAAAGAACTTCAAATTTTGATTCGTCTGACCACAGAACAGTTTTCCACTTTGCCACAGTCCATTTTAAATGAGCCTTGGCCCAGAGAAAATGCCTGCGCTTCTGGATCATGTTTAGATATGGCTTCTTTTTTGACCTATAGAGTTTTAGCCTCAACGGCGAATGGCACGATGGATTGTGTTCACCGACAATGTTTTCTGGAAGTATTCCTGAGCCCATGTTGTGATTTCCATTACAGTAGCATTCCTGTATGTAATGCAGTGCTGTCTAAGGGCCCGAAGACCACGGGCATCCAGTATGGTTTTCCGGCCTTGACCCTTACCCTTATTTACTGAAATTAATAATTGAAAATAAATAAATCAGTGCTCTTGACTTGCAGCACTATATATCATTTTATATATTTATATTTTTTTAAGGGCATTTTAAGCGAACGAGAAGCATGTGGAAGCTCAAGCCGGTTACCATCAATGCCCGCTAGAGAAAACATTTATGCTTAATTTTTAGTAAATTTTCACTTGGTACTCTTTTTATCTTTCATGCTAGATTGACATGAAGGATCTTGGCAAGCGCTGCTGCTCGCAAGCTATTTTTAAAAACCACTCCTGCAGTGTAAATAAAACTGTTAAATCAATGAAATGATAGTAGCCTAGTCCGCGTCCACACCCCCGTGCTAATGGTACGGCCCACAGCGCAAATTACAAGACAAAAAATGGAAAAAAAGAAAATAGGTTAGATTTCATTTATTCAAATTATTGTCTCTAAAGTCATAATTTAACAAAAGTATATTGATGAAGCACACGAAAAAAAAAAACGAAAAAAAAAGAAGAAAAATTAACGCCTGGTTTCAATTTTTCATTTTGGCATTTGCATATATTGTCTGAAAACTGAATTGTGAAGCATTACACTGACCTTTTTATCTCACAATTCTGATTTCTCATAATTCTGAGTTTATAACTCACAATTTTGACAATTCTCAATTGTAAGTTTTTTTTTTATTTGCAATTCTGACTTTTTTCATGCAGTTCTGACTTTATCGCAATTCTGACATTATTGCAATTTCAATTTTAGATAAAAATTCAGAATTCCAAGATATACACTCGCAATTGTGAGAAATAAAAGGAAACAATTCTGAGTTTCTCACAATTTTGAGAAAAAAGTGTCAAAATTGCAAGGTTTAAACTCTTAATTCTGATTTTTGGAGAATAAAAATGGCGTCTTATGGAGCATGTTTTTCCCTCCATTTTTTTAGCATGAAATAAGCATTGTAGTTATTTAATATTTGCTTGTTTATGAATAAAGCATGTTTCAATTTGTTCTAGACCATTAAACATGACTTAATGGTAAATTATAGTGTCTTGGAAGCTAGTGTGAATCCTTATCTTTCACACAAAACTGCCACAGCCCTGATCACTCTCTTATTGATTGCTTTAGTCTCCGCCCACTCCTCCTGCATCAATCAGAACACTCGACTGACCCATCACAGCTGCACTGGTGTAGGGGACATTATAAAGCTCTTGTGGTGATCAGTGTAGGTTTAATGATGAAAATGTTGATGGCAAGTTATTCTGGATGCTGTATTTGACAGTATTTCACTTGTTTGCAGATGTGTCCATGGAGAGAAGGAGACTATAAGAACACCTCAGTGATTTTCCTGAACACTCCAGCTCAGCAGCTCCAAATGCTCTAACAGAGGAGCCTCGTGATGGGAAACACCAAACTCATGGACATTCTGATGGAGAATTTAAAGTCAACTGATGGACACTATGACTCTTTAAGTCTTTTTAACAAGTCAATAAAAGGCCTGCAGAATGGAGAAACTGCAGACTGGGGTAATATGACATTTGTTGCACATTTAACAGTTAAATGGAATATAATCTTTCATTTCAAAGCATTTTTCATGTTATGCATTTCACGTTTATCTGTCTGTAAGTAAAGGTGGATTCACGTCATGTCGGAATTATGGAAATTACGAGATTCCGACTTGTAATAAGCATAGAATTCATAATTACAACTTGTAAACTCAAAACTCGCTGTACCACCAGACTGCTGCAGATTCATTTTAGTGTTGATAGTGTTGCCATGGAAAAGCATAATTCTGAGTCCGAGAACAGCTTTGAGTAGAACGTCACGGATTGTTATCTAGTAATTATAATTACGACATGGCGTGGACGCAGCATTTGTACAAGCCTTGTTATGAGTGAGTCGTGTAGTGTGGATGTGTTCTTACCAATAAACAGCATTTATTAAACACAGTGAAGAAAATGGTTGGAACACTTGTGAATGTTTTTAGAAGAACGGAAGTACTGATTCTTACTCTTGTTATTTTTGTCTCGTCATGTTCTTTATCAGCATATAAATGATGAAAAGCTTTTGTCCATTGTTAACTTCTGTACAGAAAAAGTGCTGCATTCACATTTTGTTTCAAGGTGTATTAAAATCTTTATTTGAGGTTGTTTGTCACCTGCTGTAGATTCTTTTGCTTAAATGTGTTGACCACAAAACAGACCAAAATAACCAGTTTCCACAGTGACTCACTGCAGTCGTTCTATAATTGTAAAATGAGAACTAGATAAGGAAACCTTGCTACTACCCAATAATACCAGAAGTAAATGTTGACCATATTGCACATAAAGTAAATAATTCTTATTCAGAATAATTTTAGACTTCTCGCCCAAGTGATGCATTTGTGATTTATGTAACATTTGCCATCAAGCATTTTGACATTTTATTGTAAATCAAGTTTTTATGACACAAGCAACTAGTGCATGGATACAGGAAGTGAGTCTAATACAGTTAGAGCATCAGATCATAGGCAAACCTTCTCAAGTGAAGCTGATTATGTATTAACAAAAGGAAAAAGAAGACGTATACGATAAAGATGCAGAGAGAAGAAACATTTCAACTTTTTGCCAGAAGGAATGTCAGTTTGAAGAAGTTCATTGTGTTTTTTCTTTGGTTCATAACAGGCAAGTGTTCAGTTTATTCATACGGTTAGTTGGCATGTTCGGCTGTATGATGTGCTGTACTCCATCTAAAACTACAGTAGTCAACATTTGAAGTGGATCAAAAAAAGATCATTAAAGTTGTCCTAAGAAGAAGGTTTTAGGACAACTTTGATGAAAGTTTTTGATCCACTTCAAATGTTGACTACTATACTTTAAACAGCATTTTGTAATAATTATTTTATAATAAAAAATGCCTTGAAAGAAATTGTGACCAGTTAGACATAAATACTGCATTTTACCTTATACATTCATGTTGATTTTAACTTAGTTTTGAATTTAAGTCTAAGCACCTGTTTTGTGTTGACTGAAAAAACACTTAGTGATACTTAAATATGATTGTTCTGTCATTAACACTGACAAATAAGTGAAACTGAAGTGGATATTTTCTTCACTCAGGTTCTGAATGCGCAACAGGATCACCCAGCAGATTGTTAACAGTTCAGACTGGAGGATCGGTCATTATTCCATGTTATTATAACAGGAAATACACAAAACACAAGAAATACTGGTGCTTTGATGCCTATGGAGCATACAATTACTGCAACATTCTGGCATATGCTAATGAAACCAAAGGAAAAGTGTCAGTAATCGATCATCCAGATCAGCGTTTCTTTACTGTGACTATGAGAAACCTGCAGAATGAAGACACTGGATCTTACTGGTGTGCTGTGGAGACTGGAGGAATATTTCAAATGGATGAAACAGAGCAGCTTCATCTCACAGTTCTATCAGGTATGAAATGAATTTCACATTGATATGAATCATTCTGATCCTGTTTCCTATTAAATCACAATCTCAAATGACTCGTGTCTGTGTGTTCAGCTCCTGATGTGTCTGTGGTGAGCAGCAGTGTATCTGGACATGAAGGTGGTGATGTCAGTGTCCAGTGTTTCTACAGTTCTGGATATCAGAATAAACTCAAACAGTGGTGCAGATATAAAGATCAGAGCTGTTACACAGTGGGGAGGACTGACACATCCCAGAATCCATCAGTCCAGATCAGTGATGATGGGAGAAGATCCTTCACTGTGCTGATGACTGGACTGAGACTCAGTGATTCTGGATGGTTCTTCTGTTCTGTTGGAGATCAACAGGCTTCTGTTCAACTCACGGTCACTGGTAAAACTCATTCACTGATCAAATCTACATGGGTTTTCCTGCTCGGGAAAAAGGCTAAAATAAATGTGCATCTTTTTCTGTGTTCAGTTCCTGATGTCTCTCTTGAAGATCCACATGTTCCTGTTACTGAACCAAATCCAGGTAATACAGACTCTTATTGCTGGTTATTATGACAAACTCTTAATAAATCATTTTGATCTTTTTTTCTTTGACAACAGTTGTGACCACTGAAGTTTTTGAGAGAAACAGGTTAGTAGACCAGTAAAATATGAATCAAAATTTATATTTTCTGTCATGGGCTTGATTAGATGCTTATAAATGTATTGGTAACACTTTATTTCGATAGTCCAGTTTAGACATTCTAACTCTAACTTTGCAACTACATGTAAACTTATTCAGCTCCTCTAACCCTAATCATGACCCTAACCTTACAATCTAACTAATACTCCAATGAGTGCTAGTTGATATGCAGTTGCCAAGTTACTCATAATTAATATGTCTAAAATGGACTATTGAAATAAAGTGTAACCACTTTATTGATCTGTATAATAGAGTTGAATTCATTGTCTTTCTAAACATTTTGTCTATTTTTGCATGTGGTGTTGTCTTTTCTTTAGGTTTCCAAAACCAGGTAATATAAGTGCATCAAATAATTAATAAAAATAAACTTTATAAACTTTTTAAAAATTGTTTTCCATTTCTTACAGCAACTGTGAGAACAGACACCGGCACTGAAAAGAACATGTTAGTATTATCACAGTTTCACGGTTACACTTTTTTTAAATGTGTCCTAAATCTACAGCTGTGACTTGTTTAGCATTTATATGTGCATCTTTGTGCTGTTGTCATATCTTTCTATCTATTCTCTTTTTCAGATGCCACATGATGGAGTGTTTCTGTCTGTCACAGAATTAGAGATCACAGGCTGTTCTCCACACTGACCTGAAGGACTTTTGGTGTCTAGATAAATAACAGGTTCAGTGTAAAACTCAGATTTGTATTTGCTACTGTTAAGGTTAAGGTTAGCAGTTAGCAGACTTTTGTTTTGTGGAAGGAAGTCCTCATTGCAGTTTATTCTAGTCAGGAACCAACCACACAGACAGGAAGTGACAGTCTGATTGACTTATAAAGTGACCAACCACAGCTCAGCTTGTTTTCAAGAGCCATTTAGGGGCGGGGCTATCTGAAATCACTTACTGCAATAATTAAATAGTGGCATGACAGACTCACATCATCAATACATAAAAGCACTGATTATTTTGTTTGCAATACAAACCAGTATGTTTATAATAAAAATAACATGGTAGGAAATACCAGTTTGCAATATCAAGCAGCATAACGAGCTGTTTTGTACAGCTAATTGTTAAAGTGTTTATTGGAAGTGAATTACACATTTAGTGTTTTCAAATTGAAACCTGCTGTATATATCTTTTTCATGAAAATTATAGGGAGGTGGATGCCAGTTTTGTTTGAGAGTATACCTGTTTTCTCCTGTTTATTGGACAGTAAGGGAGTAAGGAAAGTATATTGTATTTTATTTAGGATTTCTTATCTTTTCTATGCAAGTTATTTCTAACCCCCTTCTAGGAAGATTGATCTTTTGTTTCTTATTTTGGCCTTGTCCCCTCCTGAAGCTTGATGTTATCTCCACTTATTATTTTGAGAAAAAAAAAAAAAAACTAAAAAAACAAAAAAACAAAAAACAAATATAAAACATTTCATAGTAACACTTTATTTGACAGTGTCATTGTTACATATGTTACATGTAGTTACTATAGTAATAAATGAATTAATAAAAATGTAAATTATGCATAATTACATGCAACTAACCCTAAACCAAACCAAATCCTAAACCTATAGTATACATGTAGTTACTTAATATTACTCAGTACTAATAATGTATAATTACAGTGTAACAAAGACACCTTAAAATAAAGTGTAACCCATTTCATTTATGTCAACTAAAATAAAAAGAATCTACTTCTTTTTTTCACTAAGCTCTTGTGGACTTGTTGAACTGGGTCCTGGAAATGGGAATGTTCCTGTGCTCTCTCCTTAACTTTTTGTTACCTGCCTTCTTTAACCTATAGATTTTTAAGGAGGCTCGTAACAATATCTGCCCAACTAACAGGGAATGTTCCCACAACTTTCACTAACATTTTGGGTAACACTTTACAATAAAGTTAGTTAAAGAAAAATTAGTTAACATTAGTTAACTACATTAGTTAACATGAACTAATAATGAACTGCACTTCTACAGCTTTTATTAATCTTTGTTAATATTAATTTCAACATTTACTAATACATTATTAAAATCAAGAGTTATATGGTTAACATTAGTTAATGCAATGTGAACTAACTTGAGCAATCAGTGAACTGTTGTATTTTTATTAACTAACATTAATAAAGATTAACAAATACAGTAACAAATGTATTAATGTTAACAAATGAAACTTTTTGTAAAGTGTTACCACATTTTGTGAAGGTTATGTAAATGATAAGGCAAAACATTCTTTAAATAACAGTATTAGAATGTTCTTATAGCATTATTTGATATGCATTCTCATGATGTTGAGAAAAAAAACTTCGAAAAAACTTCATGAATACATTCCAAGAAGGTTGTTCATAACAGTGAGACAAAATGATTTGAGAACATTTTCAGAACATCCTTATGATAGATTTGTTCTTGATGAAGTTCTCATAATGTTGAGAGAAAATGTCCTTAGAACAACATTCTTGCAATGTCCTAATAATGTTATTGATGTTTGATGAATCTTCATGTTAATGTTCTTGGAATATTACAAATGTTCAATTTCAATATTTTATTGTGAGTAAAATTAAGGTTAGGAGAATGTTGTTGTAAGGAGTTGCCCTCGGTAAGCATTGAACCCGGGAAGCCCGAGAGCAGAAGATCAAAAGAGCCAGGAGACTTGAGTCAAAAAAAAATAAAAATAAAAAATAATTTTTGCTAGAACTACAAAAGGTACAAAATAAAAATAAACTAAGAGAGCCGAGCTTCCATAAAACAGAGAAAACAAAACAGACACGAGGGTCCAAAAAATATATAACAAGAGATACACTTAACTTGAAAACAGGCAGCAGGAAACTCAGGATGACTGGCTCAAGACTGAACACAATGGCAGGGAACAAACACAGGTGTGGGAAATCAGGGTGATGAACAGGATAATGAACATAGCTTGTTCATGAAAGCTAAAAAAAACTGTACAAATTTTATTTTATTTTATTTTATTTGATAAACTGTGTGATCTTTAATACCTGCAAAATATACTACCTGTGACACACATACATGCCAAAAAAAAGAGAAAAAAAAAGAAAAAAAAAAGATTTTAGTTGGTAGAGCTTTACAGTACTGTTCAGTTCATTACAATCAGTTAATGCATTACTGTTAGTTTTTAAAAAAATATATATTTGTTTATTTTACTTAGGTTTATCTTAATATAAAAATATTCATTTGTTTGTAGTTAATTAATTATTGTTCATAATACATTAATATTAATTTATACAACTTGTGTGTTAGTATATGCAGAAATGAACATCAATCTAAATGCTGTAAAAGTGTTGTTGATTCTTAGAAACCTGAAGCATTAATTAATGTTCACAAACTTTGATACTTTTGATAACTGATACTGAACACCCATCAAACAATGGAAACAAAACTATTGATTGCACTTTATTTTATGAATATGTACAGTCTGTATACACCCTTTAGCCAGGTGGCGCAAGACATCCAAGAACATTTTCTCTTGTCTATGGTAATATGAGGGCAGACAACGGAAGTTGGCCAGTTTTTACTGATGCACTCCAGTGACGACCTCATACAGGAAACACAAGCAAGAGCAAACGCAATGGCTGTATATGCTAAGACAAAAATATTCTACATTTCAATCTGGTTTTGGCTCATTTTAGGTGAGAGTATTAAATGCTGTTCTGTGTTTGTATCTAATTGATCCTGTTTATGATTTTAAAATTACATTTCATGCTCAACTATTCATGATGCTTTTAATGTGTTTTATGTGAAGATTGAACAAATTGAGAAGTGATTTATTGTTAATCCTGTACATTAAAGCTGTGTGTGTTTGTTTAGGTGTTGAATGCTTCATTGGTGGGTCAAATCATGTTTTACCTATTAAGACTGGAGGATCTGTCACCATCCCATGTCATTATGATGAGGAAAACCCACTGCAGAAGAAATACTGGCACTCAGACATCACTCCATCTAATATATACACAAACACAACAGAGGAGAATCTGTCAGTAATTGATCATCCTGATCAGAGTCTCTTTACTGTGACTATGAGAAACCTGCAGTATAAAGACACTGGAGATTATTCTTGTGCTGTGGAGACTGAAGGACTGTCGACTTTTAACTACGATCTTCATCTCAAGGTTCAGCCTGGTATGAGATTTTGTAATTGTTTCAATCACATTACATTTCTGACATTACACAAGTTCACATTATAATCTCAAATGACTCTGTGTGTTCAGCTCCTGATGTGTCTGTGGTGAGCAGCAGTGTATCTGGACATGAAGGTGGTGATGTCAGTGTCCAGTGTTTCTACACTTCTGGATATCAGAATAAACTCAAACAGTGGTGCAGATATAAAGATCAGAGCTGTTACACAGTGGGGAGGACTGACACATCCCAGAATCCATCAGTCCAGATCAGTGATGATGGGAGAAGATCCTTCACTGTGCTGATGACTGGACTGAGACTCAGTGATTCTGGATGGTACTTCTGCTCTGCTGGAGAGGCAATGAACCCTGTTCATCTTACTGTAAGTGAGGCAAAACAAGGTACTTTTTTTTTTTTTTTCAATAATTAAATATTTTTCTACTACATATGAAACAGAACACAACTAAAATTGCTTTGCTTTCTACTTTTGACAGTAAACGAGGCCACAGACAATCAGAGAGACTCGTAAGTATTAAAACATTTCTCATTAAATTGAGCTTCCTTTCAAAATTATCTTCCTGGAATTATTCTATATTTGTCTCTTTTGTCGTCAGTGCTCTATTTCCTCGATTTCTTTGTCTTTAATGCTTACATCATTTCCTCATTGTCCTGGTAAATTTTCTTTCTTTTTTCCATTTTTGCAGAAGAGAAACAGGAATTTCCAGGAATCTGTACTGTGTATAAAATAAAATAAAGTTTAAACTAATTATAAATACTTTTAGGCTGAAATACATTAACAAAGTTTAATAAAGGTCTGATCAAAGTTTAGTTCAGATTCCTTTTATTCAGCTGAATTAGTTACAGAACTCTTTCTGGGCTTTTTGAACTAAAAGATTTGAAAGTGTTTTCTTATTTCCCACAGAAGTAAAGAGCTTCTGACTGTGTGGCTTCCAGTTTCAGCTGCACTTCTGCTGCTGTTGATTCTGGTCGGTGTTATTTTCACCTGGAGATGGAAACAGAGAACTAGTCAGTTTGACCTGCACTCCATTCTTAATTCCATTAATGTTCATTTCATGCCCTGCCATTTTATTTCAACAGCACAGATTCAATAGTATAAACTCTGTTAATGTCAAATGTTATTGTTTCCCATTTTAAAATAAAGAGCAAGATAAACACCAAAACATAGAGAAAAATGACAGCAGGACCATTGACCCAGTAAGTCTTTTAATTTATGAGCATCTAGTTATGAAAATGTTCATATTACAAGATCAGTGTATTTTTTACATTTTTACAATCACTTTATTGTGTATAAAACTGAGCTTTTTAGATAAAGATTAAAACACTTTCAGAACATTCAGAAAACATTCAGAAATATTTTTTATAAGTTAATGGGCAGAGTTGAATTAGAATAGAATAGAATTGAGCCAAAGCGATTGACATGAGAGACTCTTTGTCTCCCTCTTCTGGTTTACACGGGTTAGCAAATGCCAGGATCCATCTAGTAGACATGTCATCAATCTCCAGGCCAATCAAAACTTTTTTGTCGATTTCTTGAAATCTTTTTCCTTATTGTTTTCTCTGTTTGTGTGAAATGCAGATCTACTGTGAACCTGAAGATCCTGTGAAATGCAACATATATATAAATGATGAACGCTCAAATGTAAGTACTCCAGACATACTACTAACATGATAGCTCAGAGTATGACATATTAAGAGTATGATTTTTATGAATATATCGTGTTTAATTAGGATCCCGTCAAAGACAAAACCTACAGTACTATTGGTGATGCTCCTGTGAGTGCAGCAGTAAGTTTTACAGAAATATATTAATTCATGGATTTTTTTGTGACGCTGGCAGTATGTAAAATATGATCTTGCACTTCCAGAAGCCTCCAGCAGGGGCACTAATATACAGCTTGGTGGCTCCACACTAACAGCAGTGAGAAGAACACAGGAACATGATGCTTCTGACTGAGACTGAGTGATTCTGGATGGTTCTGCTGGAGAGACACTGAACCCTGTTCAACTCACGGTCACAATAGTATTAGTTTTTCTGCTCTACAGTACAATTGTCTACAAATTGTACAATAACTAAAGGCACATGGCTTGTTGATCAAAACCGTC
This sequence comes from Ctenopharyngodon idella, assembly GCF_019924925.1. Taxonomy (NCBI): domain Eukaryota; kingdom Metazoa; phylum Chordata; class Actinopteri; order Cypriniformes; family Xenocyprididae; genus Ctenopharyngodon; species Ctenopharyngodon idella. The sequence continues at coordinate 39,073,844 of NC_067221.1, read as the reverse complement.
TCAGGTTACGCATGTAACGTCTAGGTTACTATTGTAACCCCCGTTCCCTGAAGGAGAGAACGGAGACGTTACGTCGATATTGACGTAATGGGATCTCGCCTGGGAGCCCAATCATGCATACATCATCGAGGCAGTCTCATTTAAGAAAAGTAACCCTTAGATTGCAAAGTAAGAAAGAAATTACAGTATTTTACACCTCACAATGACTATCAGTCAATTTTTTTTTTCCTGTAAAAACTTTTTTTTTTTTTTTCATTTTTTTAATTTACTGTGAATTTTACAGTAAATAAAAAAAGAAAAAAAATAGTTTACAGTGTAAAACAAGCACAATAAAAAATAAATAAAAATGGAAATATGCACTAGCTGTCAAAGTGGTCAATATGAAAAATAAACCAATTAGCCAACGTTTTTATCCATAGCAACTTAGAAATAAGGAGTACAAACAATTCATCTTAAGGAGGCAATAAACAAGAGAAGTGCTAAAAAATACAAAGATTCAAACTTTGTTCAGAATAGTACAAACTAGAACAGAGAGGGATTTAATATAGTGAAAGCATAGTGTTTTTTTTTTTTTTTTTAAGAGTCAGCAGGATGCCATTAAGTGTTCATGGAAGAGATGATTTTTTAGTTGTTTCTTGAATATTGTCAGGGATTCAGCTGTCCAGTTAGGGATTGCACATGTTCGAAGTGCATTGCAATAGTCCAGTCTAGAAATGACAAGGGCCTGGATGATAAGTTGTGTTGGATGCTCTGTTAGGTATAGTGTATAGTTACTGTATAGTGCAGTGCAAACTTAAACGACCAAGCTGTCTTTGTAATGTGGTCTCTGAACGTCAGCTGGTCATCAAAGATTACCACAATATTTTTGGCGGATCAGGATGGAATTACAGTTGATGAGCCTAGCTGGAATTATGCTGAATCATCGGAGCGGCTGGGAAGACGAGATTCCAGATTGAGTTGTAGATGATGTTCTTGTATCCAGGCTGAGATGTCCACCAGGCAGTCCAAGATCCGTGCAGCTACCGTCAGATCATCTGTGTGTCATCAGCATAGCAATGGTAGGAGAATGTTACTATTTTTAATGTTTTTAAAAGAAGTCTCTTATGCTCATCAAGCCTGCATTTATTTTATCAAAAATACAGAAAAAAAAAACAAAAAACAAAAAAAACAGTAATATTGTGAAACATTATTACAATTTAATTATTAAATACAACATTTTAATATTTTTATTTTAATATGCTATAAAATATAAACTCCCACATTCGCCCAGCACAAACATGAATACCTGATAATGCATTAGACTTTGTAAACAAAAGTCGTGCTCCACCCTTGATCATTACTCCAAGTAATAAGACAGACAAGCTGCATTAATCAACACATTTTTAGACAATATTGGACCCACATCTGAATAGCAGAACTACAGAAACGTGAGTTAGCCGGTTAGCAGGAGACATAAGTTACACAACATAAAATACAAAACTACGAATTTTGAACGCTAGAAAATATAAACATCAATTATTAATCATACTTACAGGTTGAGATTCAGAGGAGCAAGCTGGTCCAAATTAACTGGGCATTGATCCATATTTTAAGACCAAACGTTTTGTGAATCCTGCGTTAAACTCCCCGAGGTTTGAGAAGCAGTTGTCAGCAAAATGACGGGAACACAACAAAAGATTGTACTGCTGTGGTATTGTTGAAAAAATAAATTTTCCCTGGCGTCTGAGTGCGCAATAAGTGGGCGGGCAATATGCTAATATTTCGTTGTGACGTCACAACGAAACGGCTTGGGATTCATTTTACAAACAACTCGTTTAATTGACTCTGAGCTGGCTCTTACTTTTGAGAGACAATAACTTTATATACGGTGCACTTTCAGATTTAAAACTTTGCAGGATGTTTTCATTCACTTAGAGCTATGTTACACACTACATGAAAGGTCTTTTTCAAAAATCCATAACGGGGCACTTTAAGCAAAGGTGAGTCTGTATAGCCTACAGTTGTTATAACAATTCACCGCGATTAATTATTTCAACGCTGTATTTCACCAAACATATTTCACTCAACATTATGATATACACATTCCTTGGCATTAAGATCAATTTTTAACCTCAAAACGTCTAGTAGCTACTTACCAGCAACGAATATCCAAAAGCCTCTTGCTTTATTTGGACCTGCCTCTTGCTTTTGGATATTCGTTGCTGGAAAGTACTAGTTGTTTTGTGGTTAAAAATTGATCTTAGTGCCAACTGCCAGGGAATGTGTATCTCATAATGTTCTGAAAATCAGCTGAAATGGTCCTTCCACCAGCATGAGAAAATGGTGTCGGTCACACTGTTGCTGCGTCTCATTTCGGAGTCTGTGTCCTCTGGAGGTCGCATTTGAAGGCTGCATACGTCATCAAGCGTGTCTTATTTAAGAAAAATAACCGTAATAAAATTGACTGTTCCTCATGAGGTGTAAAATACTGTAATCTTACTTTGCAATCTAACAGTTACTTTTCTTAAATGAGACCGCCACGATGAAGTAGTATGCAACCTCTGGAGCGTGTTGTCTGAGTGTGTCTCGCACATGCGCAGAAGGCACTCCCATTTCCCAAATCAAACTAAATTTAGTTGGTCAATTTTAAATAAATTTCATAGATTAAATAGATTATTAAATATTTAAATATAGATTATTTAAATATTTTATGTTGGACTCATTAGATATAAATACATATTACCAGGGCTGGAAATGGCTGGGATTCACTGGGGGGACTCTAGTTGGGAAGATTTATATTATTATTATTATTATTATTATTTTTTTTTGTTTGTTTGTTTACTTCCAATGACTTTTCAGATGTATTTAAATATAAAATAGTATATAATCTATAATAAAATTAAACAGGGCTATTTCATGTTTCCTCTAAACAATATTTTTTTAATTATCAAGCAGGCACATGAAAGGTCAATGAACAACATCAGGCGCGCCGTTGACACCATAGATATACATAATAAAGGCTAGATGTCTCGTCCGCGCTGCTGGCCAATGGAGGTCGACGTCCGCATCTGGCGGCCATCTTGTAACAGTCAGCTCGCTCACTCGTAACATTGTGTTTTAATGGTGCATGTACATTTAAATAACCATAACTTGCTCAATTTTCTACCGATTTTCAGACTGTTTGGTTTGTTATAAACGTCAGAGATTTACTTATGACACTGCATACTTATGAATAATTATAACCATGGACTTCCATATGAAAATAACATTGAACAGAACAGATAGGTGCAATGAATATACACATGCACAAGGTATTTATGTTAAATCAATATATAGGCTACTAAAACTCAGTGTACAGAATGGCAACATGAGATATATATATATATATACACTTTTATAATATGAATATTACTATAATAAAATAATTTGAATTATTACATGTTTATTTTAACTTCTTCAGGGTTGGGCCATTTACTAGGCTTTTCCCCTCGACATTGCACTGTGCCTACTTAAGAGATCACTGTTCCAAAAAAAAAAAAAAAAGGTGTCCAAAAGAAACATTCTGCGATTGTGTAAACAAACTTGTAAAAAGCTTTAGATCAACAGCAATCTTGTAATACTATTATGTCATAGCCCCGCTGTTCGTGTGTAACAGGACCTGTATTGTACATACATCCACTAAGTAACTAACGATTATCCCAAATATAATCATAATATTGTCATATCTTACAGGTGAAAGGTGATCCCACGGGCTCTCGTTTTGAGACTACGGCGATTGGAGCATCAGTAGGCTGCACAAAAGTCGGGCATCTTCTCCTATAAAGCCAGCAATTTCCTGTATCATAATGTAAGATGTTTTTAACAAACCAAACCGATTGGAAATCATGTGCAACTTAAGTTATATTGAAAAGAAAGAGCAATTCTGCCTCTCCCACTGATGTAAAATTGCTGGGTAGCAGCTAAACAACTACTAGGTCTCACTCAAAGCTTCTTGTTATTAGCCAGCTAATAACTACAACCACATCCACAAAGATTGTAATTTAGACAAAAGATTAGTTGTCATTAAATCGTTATTGGTGTCAGTAAAACCTATATAATTGAACAGCTCGATTGTGGTCTCAGCCTTGATAACTTGCGCAAGTAGCCGTGATACACAACTATGCTGCATGATTAAGTCAATTTCAACATGTTCAAGCATCCAGAATTATAGCCACGTTAATAACGTTTGTAAGAAACCAAACCATTTGTAAATCCGTCAAGATTTCAGCGAGATAAGAGTAATTGTGTTTGTGCAGATCACTCACCTTACATCAGGTACCACAGAGCCCGCCAGAAAGCTTGCCTGTGACAAGATGGCCGCCGGTGATGACGTTAGAAACTCCGCCGTAAGACATCTAGCCTTTATTATGTATATCTATGGTTGACTCGAGGGACGGGGGGTCAGGACCCCCGCAGTTTTGAAAAGACAGAAATCGACCGCCGCACTTTTGATAAGGGCTGCTTCAATCAGTCACACTATATCATCTTTTAGCTTAGGATATTTTCTTTCAAATGAGACCATTTTCACGTTTCTGTGAGCTTTCGTTTGTAAATAATCAACTGTTTTGTCGCGGATGTGAACAGTAAATGCGCTCTCGAATGGAGAAACACCCGATCTCCAAACAATCGATCAAAGCGTGCTAACGTTTTAGGACAGGTCGATGGTATATAAATCATGCCCGAATGTTAGCGTTTGTCAATCAAGCCAAACCGTCCATTCAGAAACTGTGAAATTTGACACTTTAAGGTAAGGATGCTGATCTCTCAGGTTGACGCGCGAGCTGGCTTGACTGGAGTTTTCGTGAGGATATAGTTTATGGACTGTTTTGATTTCGGTAATTACATCTAGAAAGGTAAAAGCATTAATGGCATCTATAAAAGAGATATCTGAAAGCGAAACGAAAGTGATTATTGCCTCGACCAGCGACGCAGTGGGGAGGACGCACGAGAGGAGACCTGCGCGTTTAATTGGTATGTGTATACTGTAATACTGCATTTACAATGCTTATCAGTGGCGTGCACTTTGATCGCGAAAGTGAAAGTGCCCTTTGCGCTCGCATCGCGGTGCCCCCCACGATTTCTACCGCGGGAGAACGCAGTTTGGTCCCCCCCACTTTGAAAATGTCTCCTGCGCCCCTGAACAACATTTATGAATTGTGTGGCACAAACATGTTCATTCAACAGAATCTCTGGTTGGAGAAAATTACCTGTTTGATTTTGGCCAAATTAAAGACGCATTGTCTAGGAATCTGCATATGAGGTGCTTGCAGAATTGAACAAGGTCACACAAACCTTTTAAATAGATTTGTCCTCATGGTAAAGAAAACCATAGAATGTTTTGGGTGGAGACCTCTCAGTTTAGTGCTTTGAACATCAACAATTATTAAACATTTAAAGGTGAATCCAGTTTTAATGGAAAAGGAAGTTGCATTCTAAAAAGCAGAATAATTTGGATAATAATGTTTAATATATAATAATGTTCACTCATCCCTTTTTTTAAACAATGGTTAAAATGGTTGAAATGTGATGTTTATCATTTTATAAAACTTTGTTTTGAGGATGTTATGGAGCTTTTCAAAACATGTAGTTCTATTCTAATCTAATAATAATAATAATAATAATAATAATAATAATAAAAACATAATTTGAATTCGTTTTTTTTTAAAAATCAGTTTGAATAAATGATTCAATGACTCAATTCTGAAGATGTCACTTGTTTCATTAGGCTACTAGATGAATCAATGTTTTTGAACAAATCTTTTTAATGAATGATTCAAAGACAATTACATTTTTAACAGCCACTTGTCGCCACCTACTGGTGTAACGATGTAATTGATGCAATCTTTATTTGAAGCATCAAGGACTGCTTGTCTCCCTCGTGAGGTTTATTTATTTTTTGTTTTATTTTTGCAAAATGGTCCACACCTGCAAAGTTGGTTGATAACATAACTGCAATAAAGTAACAGCCTATAGTTAACAATCACTTGTTTACAAAGTGCCATGGGAACTCAAGCTATTCTTACTTAAAATTTTCTTATGCTGAACATGTTAATTTCCTGTCATCTCTTGAAATACAGGCAGGTTTTTTCTATTGGGCATATCTGTCATATTAGCAGAACACATTTTGCACATGGGGAAAACCAATTGTTTAGTCAATAATTTAAGAAGGTCCATACTTTAAAGCTCTTGATTCTAACTTGTACTTGGCCTTATGAAAAAGTAGTTCTTGTAATTATTTATCCATAGCATTTGTAACAATAAGAATATAATTACAGGTGGACCACTGATGGCTCCACATTATGTTTAGAGCAATGTTCATTTTTTTCTTTCTTTTTTAAATCTATTCCCTTAACGGATTATATATTATACATTCTTTAACAAGTTAGTTAAAACGTACCACAATAAATACAATAGAACGTGATAAATTCTAGTGAAGGTGGTCATGAGAAGTTTAAAAAGCTTTTAATTGATAGCCTGATTCTATGTTTCGATGTGGAGATTAGAGTAGCCTACCGGAAACATGTGAAAAGTGCCGGTGAGGGTACAGTACAGTCAGATTAAAATATAGAAGAGCCGGTGGCGGGTGCCGGCTCACTTCGAGCACTGAGTAAGATTTTTATTGCAATATGTTTTTGTGCTTAATTCGTATCGTTTTCGTAGGCTATTGAGAGAATAAAATACAGAAATCCCTTAATTTCCCTTAACAAATTTGAACGGGAACGCCGTCCTCCCCCCTCGAAATCCACTCCCCGGATGCCGTCCCCCCGCGTTACCCCGATTTCCAGCATTGCGTATTACTCCTAATTAGATATGTTTAAGTAAAGTTAATGAAATTTAAATGTGTCATATCTATGAAGGGCCTGGATCTTTTTTTTTTTTTTTTTGTGGTGATGATCAACAACTGTAATTTAGTAAAAACATGAACTCTGAAACATATAACAGCTTAATAACAGTGACAACAGCAGCAGCAGCATAAATCAAGCTGGTTAATGCAAAGCAATAGTTTTTTTTTTAGTTTAGTTTATTTTTATATAATAGTTTCCACATAATTTCTTCAAGCTGCAATGCATGCTGGGAACTGGCACAACATTGTTGAATGTAAAAATATTTGTTTAGATAACTCAATTTGGATAGTTGGGACAACATTTGGACAAGTTTTGGACAAATACTTGAGAATCTAAGTATGATCGACTGATCTTTGTCCCGAAATGTGCGTATTGTTTTCAGAGAAACGCGATTAGCGAAAAACGAAGCTAATTTTCTTTCCAGTCACGTGAATGCTTCACTTTGCGTGTCGGAATGTTTGAACCCAGACCGGTATTTGGATGTTCAACATTTTAAATATATAAGCCTGTAGACTATATTAGGCTACATTATCATATGTTCTGTCATATACACAGTATAAAAACAGTAAAATAACAACACAATTTACTTGCCTTAAACAACTCAGAGGATATTAGTATTATTATAATTATTGTTTTTGTTGATCCATTTAATTTATTGCCACACTTTAATATGTTATTTATTTTGTCAGAAAACTAAACACATTTAGCGTCATCAGGTTTTTATAATGGATAAAACAACAGAGCTGCGCACTGGCAGCGTTTGTGCATGAAGGAACCACACGACCTGATTTCAGACAGACTTCTGTGGCAGCATAACAGTTTAATGATGCCGCAAAATAGCGCAAGCTTTGTTGAGAACTAAACAAATATTTAATAACTACACTAGTAATTTCTCGCTAGAAATTACATCAAAAGTGGAAAATGCTGGTCAAAAACGTACATTTACACACAAACTGACCAGCAAACGTAACTTTAGGATGCCATTTTCGTCCATTTTCGCCATTTCGTTCGGATTGTGGGATATCAAAGGCAGCAAAGGATACATATGCTGCCTTCAAAAGTCGATCAGAAGAAGGGATCTCAGGAGACAGGAAGCGAAGCTAGTTTTTCCAGTTTTCGGACACAGCCTTGGACTCCATACAGAACGTTAGGCTACTGATGATTTGCAGGGTTCAGTGAATGAAGGGTCGCACATAGGTCGAGAAGTGCAGCGCCGCACCACGTCTTTAAAATTCGAACACATTGTTTTTTATGAGTTTTTCCATACCACTCCGTCTTTTGCGAGATAGGGTGTCTTTTGCAGCATCTCGCGCATGACATGGCGTTTTAAAGCCATATCAGTTCAACTAAGGTAAAATCAATTCAAACATTTTTTTTTTTTTTTTTTAAACGGCTTCTCGAGACCTTGCGTTCGCCTCTTCTTTTTATAACAGTCTGCAAACTTCTCGGGACTGAGGAGACAAGTTGCTCAAGTTTAGGAATAGGAATGTTATCCCATTCTTGTCTAATACAGGCTTCTAGTTGCTGTCTTAGGTCTTCTTTGTCGCATCTTCCTCTTTATGATGCGCCAAATGTTTTCTATGGGTGAAAGATTTGGACTGCAGGCTGGCCATTTCAGTACCCGGATCCTTCTTCTACGCAGCCATGATGTTGTAATTGATGCAGTATGTGGTCTGGCATTGTCATGTTGGAAAATGCAAGGTCTTCCCTGAAAGAGACGACGTCTGGATGGGAGCATATGTTGTTCTAGAACTTGGATATACCTTTCAGCATTGATGGTGCCTTTCCAGATGTGTAAGCTGCCCATGCCACACGCACTCATGCAACCCCATACCATCAGAGATGCAGGCTTCTGAACTGAGCGCTGATAACAACTTGGGTTGTCCTTGTCCTCTTTAGTCCGGATGACATGGCGTCCCAGTTTTCCAAAAAGAACTTCAAATTTTGATTCGTCTGACCACAGAACAGTTTTCCACTTTGCCACAGTCCATTTTAAATGAGCCTTGGCCCAGAGAAAACGCCTGCGCTTCTGGATCATGTTTAGATATGGCTTCTTTTTTGACCTATAGAGTTTTAGCCTCAACGGCGAATGGCACGATGGATTGTGTTCACCGACAATGTTTTCTGGAAGTATTCCTGAGCCCATGTTGTGATTTCCATTACAGTAGCATTCCTGTATGTGATGCAGTGCTGTCTAAGGGCCCGAAGACTACGGGCATCCAGTATGGTTTTCCGGCCTTGACCCTTACCCTTATTTACTGAAATTAATAATTGAAATAAATAAATCAGTGCTCTTGACTTGCAGCACTATATATCATTTTATATATTTATATTTATATATTTAAATTTTTTAAGGGCATTTTAAGCGAACGAGAAGCATGCGGAAGCTCAAGCCGGTTACCATCAATGCCCGCTAGAGAAAACATTTATGCTTAATTTTTAGTAAATTTTCACTTGGTACTCTTTTTATCTTTCATGCTAGATTGACATGAAGGATCTTGGCAAGCGCTGCTGCTCGCAAGCTATTTTTAAAAAACACTCCTGCAGTGTAAATAAAACCGTTAAATCAATGAAATGATAGTAGCCTAGTCCGCGTCCACACCCCCGTGCTAATGGTACGGCCCACAGCGCAAATTACAAGACAAAAAATGGAAAAATAGAAAATAGGTTAGATTTCATTTATTCAAATTATTGTCTCTAAAGTCATAATTTAACAAAAGTATATTGATGAAGCACACGAAAAAAAAAAAACAAAAAAAAAAGAAGAAAAATTAACGCCTGGTTTCAATTTTTCATTTTGGCATTTGCATATATTGTCTGAAAACTGAATTGTGAAGCATTACACGGACCTTTTTATCTCACAATTCTGATTTCTCATAATTCTGAGTTTATAACTCACAATTTTGACAATTCTCAATTGTAAGTTTTTTTTTATTTGCAATTCTGACTTTTTTCATGCAGTTCTGACTTTATCGCAATTCTGACATTATTGCAATTTCAATTTTAGATAAAAATTCAGAATTCCAAGATATACACTCGCAATTGTGAGAAATAAAAGGAAACAATTCTGAGTTTCTCACAATTTTGAGAAAAAAGTGTCAAAATTGCAAGGTTTAAACTCTTAATTCTGATTTTTGGAGAATAAAAATGACGTCTTATGGAGCATGTTTTTCCCTCCATTTTTTTTAGCATGAAATAAGCATTGTAGTTATTTAATATTTGCTTGTTTATGAATAAAGCATGTTTCAATTTGTTTCTAGACCATTAAACATGACTTAATGGTAAATTATGGTGTCTTGGAAGCTAGTGTGAATCCTTATCTTTCACACAAAACTGCCACAGCCCTGATCACTCTCTTATTGATTGCTTTAGTCTCCGCCCACTCCTCCTGCATCAATCAGAACACTCGACTGACCGATCACAGCTGCACTGGTGTAGGGGACATTATAAAGCTCTTGTGGTGATCAGTGTAGGTTTAATGATGAAAATGTTGATGGCAAGTTATTCTGGATGCTGTATTTGACAGTATTTCACTTGTTTGCAGATGTGTCCATGGAGAGAAGGGAGACTATAAGAACACCTCAGTGATTTTCCTGAAGCACTCCAGCTCAGCAGCTCCAAATGCTCTAACAGAGGAGCCTCGTGATGGGAAACACCAAACTCATGGACATTCTGATGATGAAGGAGAATTTAAAATCAACTGATGGACACTATGACTCTTTAAGTCTTTTTAACAAGTCAATAAAAGGCCTGCAGAATGGAGAAACTGCAGACTGGGTGTCACAGACACGCCAGGCTCCAACATCCACCAATCACAGCGCACAGCTTCCCCTGAGTACTGATCACCGCCACCTGCACCTCATCAGCTCACTCATCACCAGCACTATTTAAGACACTCACACACACAGTCACATTGTCCGGTCTCGTTCGCATCTAAGGACTTACCTGTATGCTTACCTCAAGGACTCTCCTCACTACTTACCTGTTCCCTTGTCTCCGAGTTCCTCCTTCGTATCCAGTCCTGTGTGTGAAGTGTTTGTCTGCAGTCATCGTCTCCAGTCAGCAAGTATCATTCTCCATTGGCACTCTGCAACCACAAAGGACAGTATCATTGTCTATACCATTCACCAGTCACGAACTTGCTTCTGTGTACTCACCTGTTGTCACCATCTACTCTGCTTGTGTTCAATAAACAACCTGTAACTAATCTCCTGTCTCCTGGCTGGTCCTACTGTAACACTGGGGTAATATTTGACATTTGTTTCACAATTAACAGTTAAATGGAATATAATCTTTCAGTTCAATGCATTTTTCATGTTATGTATTTCACGTTTATCTGTCTGTAAGTAAAGGTGGATTCACGTCATGTCAGAATTATGGAAATTATGAGATTCCGACTTGTAATAAGTGTAGAATTCATAATTACAACTTGTAAACTCAGAATTTTCACCACATGTCCGCTGTACCACCTGACTGCTGCAGATTCATTTTAGTGTTGATAGTGTTGCCATGGAAAAGCATATTCTGAGTCCGAGAACAGCTTTGAGTAGAACGTCACGGATTGTTATCTAGTAATTATAATTACGACATGGCGTGGGACGCAGCATTTGTACAAGCCTTGTTATGAGTGAGTCGTGTAGTGTGGATGTGTTCTTACCATAAACAGCATTTATTAAACACAGTGAAGAAAATGGTTGGAACACTTGTGGAATGTTTTTAGAAGAACGGAAGTACTGATTCTTACTCTTGTTATTTTTGTCTCGTCATGTTCTTTATCAGCATATAAATGATGAAAAGCTTTTGTCCATTGTTAACTTCTGTACAGAAAAAGTGCTGCATTCACATTTTGTTTCAAGGTGTATTAAAATTTTATTGAGGTTGTTTGTCACCTGCTGATTCTTTGCTTAAATGTGTTGACAAAACAGACCAAAATAACCAGTTTCCACAGTGACTCACTGCAGTCGTTCTATAATTGTAAAATGAGAACTAGAGAAGGAAACCTCGCTACTACCCAATAATACCAGAAGTAAATGTTGACCATATTGCACATAAAGTAAATAATTCTTATTCAGAATAATTTTAGACTTCTCGCCCAAGTGATGCATTAGTGATTTTTGTAACATTTGCCATCAAGCATTTTGACATTTTATTGTAAATCAAGTTTTTATGACACAAGCAACTAGTGCATGGATACAGGAAGTGAGTCTAATACAGTTAGAGCATCAGATCATAGGCAAACCTTCTCAAGTGATAAGCGGATTCTGTATTAACAAAAGGAAAAAGAAGACGTACACGATAAAGATGCAGAGAGAAGAAACATTTCAACTTTTTGCCAGAAGGAATGTCAGTTTGAAGAAGTTCGTTGTGTTTTTTCTTTGGTTCATAACAGGCAAGTGTTCAGTTTATTCATACGGTTAGTTGGCATGTTCGCTGTATGATGCGCTGTACTCCATCTAAAACTACAGTAGTCAACATTTGAAGTGGATCAAAAAAAGGTCATTAAAGTTGTCCTAAGAAGAAGGTTTTAGGACAACTTTGATGAAAGTTTTTGATCCACTTCAAATGTTGACTACTATACTTTAAACACATTTTGTAATAATTATTTTATAATAAAAAGTGCCTTGAAAGAAATTGTGACCAGTTAGACATAAATACTGCATTTACCTTATACATACATGTTGATTTTAACTTTTGTGTTGACTGAAAAAACACTTAGTGATACTTAAATATGATTGTTCTGTCATTAACACTGACCAAATAAGTGAAACTGAAGTGGATATTTTCTTCACTCAGGTTCTGCATGTGCAACAGGATCAGCCAGCAGAGTGTTAACAGTTCAGACTGGAGGATCGGTCATTATTCCATGTTATTATAACAGGAAATACACAAAACACAAGAAATACTGGTGCTTTGATGCCTATGCAGCATACAATTCCTGCAACATTCTTGCATATGCTAATGAAACCAAAGAAAAAGTGTCAGTAATCGATCATCCAGATCAGCGTTTCTTACTGTGACTATGAGAAACCTGCAGAAAGAAGACACTGGAGATTACTGGTGTGCTGTGGAGATTGGAGGAATATTTCAAATGATGAAACAGAGCAGCTTCATCTCACAGTTCAATCAGGTATGAAATGAATTTCACATTGATATGAATCATTCTGATCCTGTTTCCTATTAAATCACAATCTCAAATGACTCGTGTCTGTGTGTTCAGCTCCTGATGTGTCTGTGAAGAGCAGCAGTGTATCTGACATGAAGGTGGTGATGGTCAGTTTCCAGTGTTTCTACGCTTCTGGATATCAGAATAAACTCAAACAGTGGTGCAGATATAAAGATCAGAGCTGTTACACAGTGGGGAGGACTGACACATCCCAGAATCCATCAGTCCAGATCAGTGATGATGGGAGAAGATCCTTCACTGTGCTGATGACTGGACTGAGACTCAGTGATTCTGGATGGTTCTTCTGCTCTGCTGGAGATCAAAAGGCTTTTGTTCAGCTCACAGTCACTGGTAAAACTCATTCACTGATCAAATCTACATGGGTTTTCCTGCTCGGGAAAAAGGCTAAAATAAATGTGCATCTTTTTCTGTGTTCAGTTCCTGATGTCTCTCTTGAAGATCCACATGTTCCTGTTCCTGTTACTGAACCAAATCCAGGTAATACAGGACTCTTATTGCTGGTTATTATGACAAACTCTTAATAAATCATTTTAATCTTTTCTTCTTTGACAACAGTTGTGACCACTGAAGTTTTTGAAACAGGTTAGTAGACAAGTAAAATATGAATCAAAATTTATATTTTCTGTCATGGGCTTGATTAGATGCTTATAAATGTATTGGTAACACTTTATTTCGATAGTCCAGTTTTAGACATTCTAACTCTAAACTTTGCAACTACATGAAACTTATTCAGCTCCTCTAACCCTAATCATGACCCTAACCTTACAATCTAACTAATACTCAAATGATGTTAGTTGATATGCAGTTGCAAAGTTACTCAAATTAATATGTCTAAAATTGACTATTGAAATAAAGTGTAACCACTTTATTGATCTGTATAAGAGTTGAATTCATTGTCTTTCTAAACATTTTGTCTATTTTTGCATGTGGTGTTATCTTTTCTTTAGGTTTCCAAAACCAGGTAATATAAGTGCATCAAATAATTAATAAAAAAGCTTTATTCCCACTTTTTAAAAATTGTTTTCCATTTCTGACAGCAACTGTGAGAACAGACACCGGCACTGAAAAGAACATGTTAGTATTATCACAGTTTCACGGTTACACTTTTTTTAAATGTGTCCTAAATCTACAGCTGTGACTTGTTTAGCATTTATATGTGCATCTTTGTGCTGTTGTCATATCTTTCTATCTATTCTCTTTTTCAGATGCCACATGATGGAGTGTTTCTGTCTGTCACAGAATTAGAGATCACAGGCTGTTCTCCACATTGACCTGAAGGACTTTTGTGTCTAGATAAATAACAGGTTCAGTGTAAAACTCCTCAGATTTGTATTTGCTACTGTTAAGGTTAAGGTTAGCAGTTAGCAGACTTTTGTTTTGTGGAAGGAAGTCCTCATTGCAGTTTATTCTAGTCAGGAACCGCCCACACAGACAGGAAGTGACAGTCTGATTGACTTATAAAGTGACCAACCACAGCTCAGCTTGTTTTCAGGAGTCATTTAGGGGTGGGGTTATCTGAAATCACTTACTGCAATAATTAAATAGTGGCACAACAGACTCACATCATCAATACATAAAAGCACTGATTATTTTGTTTGCAATACAAACCAATATGTTTATAATTAAGACAATACATTAAAATAATATGGTAAGAAATACCAGTTTGCAATATCAAGCAGCATAACGAGCTGTTTTGTACAGCTAATTGTTAAAGTGTATAGTGGAAGTGAATTACACATTAAGTGTTTTCAAATTGAAACCTGCTGTATGTATCTTTTTCATGGAATTATCTTTGGTAGGGAGGTGGATGCCAGTTGTAATGATGGGTCAACAGAGTGGGGATCCATTTGCAGCTTTTATTAAGAACAGTATTAACAAGGCATGGGCAAAGGCAGAGACGTAAACAGGGACAGGCAATGGTCGAGGTAGGCGGCAGACAGACAGAGTCAGGATACAGGCAATGATCAGGCAGGCAGCAAACAAACACAGTCCATATAAACAGGCGAGGGCCAGGGCAGGCAGCAGAGAATCACAGAGGGTAAACAGTCCAAACGGCAACAGTAATAACAATCCACAGAAAACGCTCAGAAAAGATCACCGGGGCAAATCAAGACTTTGTGATGTGTGTATGTGTGTGTGCTGCTTAAATAGTGTGAGAGTGTGATGTGGTGCAGGTGTGTGCGCAATCAGTCCCAGGAATGAGGGCCTATGGGAAATGTAGTCCGAATGGTAAAAAGTCAATATTCCAGAGAAGGCTCCCTCCGGTGGTGCGGGGGAGGAAGTGCGGGAGCCTCACTTGTGACACCAGTATTGTTTGAGAGTATACCTGTTTTCTCCTGTTTATTGGACAGTAAGGGAGTAAGGAAAGTATATTGTATTTTATTTTGGTTATCTTTTCTATGTAAGTTATTTCTAACCCCCTTCTAGGAAAATTGATCTTTGTTTGTTATTTTGGCCTTATCCCTCCCGAAGCTTGATGTTATCTCCACTTATGATTTTGAAAAAACAAATATAAAACATATCATTTATGTAAACTAAAATAAAAGAATACTTCTTTTTTTCACTAAGCTCTTGTGGACTTGTTGAACTGGGACCTGGAAATGGGAATGTTCCTGTGCTCTCTCCTTAACTTTTGTTACCTGCCTTCTTTAACCCCTAGATTTTTAAGGAGGCTCGTAACAATATCTGCCCAACTAACAGGGACTGTTCCCACAACTTTCACTAACATTTTGTAAAGATTATGTAAATTTTGAGATAAAACATTTTAAAAAAAAACATTTATAGAATGTTCTTATGCATTCTCATGATGTTGAGAAAAAAGTTACAGCAACTTCTTAGAACAACGTTCTTGAAACGTCTTCATTAAGTTTTTTACTTGAACGTTCTCATAACAGTGAGACAAAATGTTTTGAGAACAACATTTTCAGATTCTTATGTTATTTGGGCTTGATAAATGTTCTCAAAATGCTGAGAGAAAATGTCCTTAGAACAACATAATTGCAATGTCTTTATAATGTTGATATTTGATGAATATTAATGTTCTTGGAATATTACATATAAATGTTCAATTTCAATATTTTGTTTTAAGTAAAAATAGGGTTAGGAGAATGTTGTACTAACATTATTGTAACCTCTCAGCTAATAGAAACCAAGTAGGTAGCACAATAATTCTTTTTGTATACAAAATCAGAGACTGTTCATGTTCACGTTACATGTTCAGATCATACCTCCAACATGCTTCTGTTGCATTGTTTTCACCCTCTGAAATCCTCTGAGTCTGCACAAACAACAACAAGAACAGCGCACAGGCGCTAACTGAAAACAATATGTAGATTTCATGTGGAGTTTTTTGCTCATAACTTACTGAAAAATGCCCAAATCATAGATCATGGCACATCAGCAGATTTACAGCATGATTCTAATCTATTGTGTCGATCACGAGATATTACTCACAGAGTGATGTAGCATCCTTGGCTAAAAACATGTCTCTCATTTTCTGGGATGCAATGTTTTATCCAAAGTTCCCTGGAACCGTCCATGCTTGTTTTCCAACGTGGAATAACACAAAATATGTATCATTTTAAAGCATAAAAAACTCAGCTTTTTAATGCATCTAACCATTTTTATAAACTCATAACGAGTGCTGAGAAGTCCCTATAAACCTGTACCGCCCGCGGGTGCCACCAATCAACAAAAATTAATAATCATATTTTTCAAAACTACTGCCTTGATCAACACAAAATAGATGCCATTTGAAAACTTAGAGTCTGAACTTTAGCCTACAATGCATGTAGCCAATTCGATTAACTCCTAAGTAGCGCTGAGTTATTTGCTGATAAATAGAATGCAAATATTACAAAATGTGACAATAAAAATGTACAAGTCACTCGTTTCTAAAGGACCACTATCCAGCAGTGACACCCACAGGTAAAGTTACAGCTGGAGTCTGCGTCTCTCTTGCCTCACTTGAGCTCAACAGAGCCCCTAAAGCATGCGGTGGGTTTTGTGGGGGGTAATAGAGAATGAATGGGGGGACGTGAGAGAAGGCAATGCATCCATTGCGCTATTATTAGATATGTTTGGTTTGTGAGATAAATCCCACCTCTTGTTTACGTGCACGTTCCGCGCGTCAGTTTGAACAAAATGATAGCGTCAATGGGAAGACTAATTAAAAAGTAAACAGCTCACACACTTAGATATCACCACTTTTTGTCAAGTCAAAATCATACATCTAAATACAAATACATCTTCGTGTCTGTGACAGCGTTTTTACCGAGCATGACTGATGATCCGAAATAAGTTGACTATTAAAAAGAACAGCTGAAAATCAATACACAAATAAATATTGTTTAAATTGTTACTGCCTTTTATTATTTTTGAATAAATGTAAAAATGCTTAAAACACTAACTTGATGAGATTGACTTGGTTTTGATAAATAGAACATTAATTACATTGTTAATGTATACAAATACAAAATAGAATTGTATTTGGTTTCTTTTTTATAATTAGGGTAGTGGGGGAAAACGCCCCCCTGGGGTAAAACGCCCCCCACCTGTTTTTCCCAAAATAACTACTAGAGGGAGTCAAGATACATTTTCACTGTTGCTATGCACTACGTTTGACAACGGGGATAAACAAATCTCTTGAGAAGCTGACACCAGCAACGTATTTGAAGAGAAGAGGATTACATAGTAAGCGCTATAATTTTCAGATATTACTAAACATGTGTTTAAGAGAATATTGTTCTGCAGGATATCACAGTGATGTATGATAGATTAATAGTGAAGTCTGTGAGTTTGAGTGGATAAGTTTTTTATAAGGAATATAGATTATATTTAAAAATTAAACATTTTTTAAAAAGTCATAGCTTGTGGGGTAAAACGCCCCCCAGAGGGCATAGTTTCTCTCTATCATAATTACTATAATACATATTTCTGTCTATCAAATCCTTTGTTTTACACTTAATGCAGTATAACTAGGTGGTAAAATCAAAATATTTGAACAAAATAAAAAAAAAATACCTCAAGTGAGCATTAGGCTAGCTTGATAGCACAGTTAGCTCACTGAAGGAAAGGTGGGTTAGGTGACCCCAATGATAAAACATAGTGCTTTTAAATGCATTTATTGAATATATTTCACTACATAAATATACAAAATTTATAGTTTAATATTTATTTAGGTTTTCTGTTTGTCTTGCTGATAGCGGTGAACAAATACATCATTATCAACCCCCGTAAAGGCCTAGTGTAGAAATCTCAACCTCATATATATATTTTTCTCTCCATATAGATGCGGATATATCAAAGAAAGTGTTGATACAGGTTGATACATTACATGCCTTTTACTTTTAGAGATTAAAAACTAGTCTGTTTCATTTTGCTGTTGATCTATGAAGCAAACTGGTTGGTAGAAAGGGGGGCATTTTACCCCACCTTGGGGGCGTTTTAAACCCCTCCGCTGGGGCAAAACGCCCCCTTTGTACAAAAAGGATTTTCAGGTCAAAATACTAATTAATTATGAAGGGCTGAGCAATTTTAATATTTGGTGAATAACTCCTGCCATAGTCCTCTAAACCGGATGGCAATTCTAGTCACATTTATGTTTTGTTTCACTGTAATGTCACATTTCCTTAAGGGGGGCGTTTCCCCCACTCTACCCTAATGTAAAGTAATGTTCATTTAACAAGGAAAATGTGGACAGTGTTAAAAGTAACGGACATGATTATAACATTTGATTTAGAAAAAAATAAAAAATAATCTGATAAAAATAAAAATAAAACTGAGGTCATTGTTTGCCTCCTCATTTCAGACACCACTGCACACCATCTGATATATATCTTTTATGTCTATATATATATATATTATATATATATATATATGTCTTTTAATTAGCATTTTCTCAGCATGAGAATGTCCAAATGTTATATTTTCTAAAAATGTAAAAGTGTTTCTATCAAACGATACCAACCTTTTGACTTTCCTTGCTATAGTTTTGGAGTTATGATCTTTACTTTCGTGTGTCACTCAGAAAAAAAAAAAAAAAAAAAACTCTAAAAATGTCTTCAGGTCTTAAAGGGTTAAATAACGTTCCAATCACGACATAATGTATTATTTCAGTACATAAATCCATCAGCTGGTAATTCTTGTGTATTTGAGACACTGTATTTTTTTCGCCTCAGATTGTACTCTTTCAATTAATTCCCATAATAAATCTCAATGTCAGTTACATCTGTCTTTATATAAGGATTATAAGTACTGGATGAAATGTCAGTATTTGGAGACTTTTTTTTTTTTATTGTCCTTTACCGGTCATTAGTTCCTGTTGTGTTTGGTTAATCAATCATCATGTGTTACACCAATATCTCTCTTTTTGGGTCTTAAACTGCTAATTGTGAAAAGTTAATAGCTTCATCATCAAAAAGTTACTAAGCACAGACATAAACAAAACTGTACAAAAATGATTTTTTTTATTTGATAAACTGTGTGATCTTTAATACCTGCAAAATATACTACCTGTGACACACATGCATGCCAAAAAAAAGAAGAAAAAAAAGAAAAAAAAAAGATTTTAGTTGGTAGAGCTTTACAGTACTGTTCAGTTCATTACAATCAGTTAATGCATTACTGTTAGTTTTTTTTAAAAATATATATTTGTTTATTTTACTTAGGTTTATCTTAATATAAAAATATTCATTTGTTTGTAGTTAATTAATTATTGTTCATAATACATTAATATTAATTTATACAACTTGTGTGTTAGTATATGCAGAAATGAACATCAATCTAAATGCTGTAAAAGTGTTGTTAATTCTTAGAAACCTGAAGCATTAATTAATGTTCACAAACTTTGATACTTTTGATAACTGATACTGAACACCCATCAAACAATGGAAACAAAACTATTGATTGCACTTTATTTTATGAATATGTACAGTCTGTATACACCCTTTAGCCAGGGGGCGCAAGACATCTAAGAACATTTTCTCTTGTCTATAATAATATGAGGGCAGACAACGGAAGTTGGCCAGTTTTTACTGATGCACTCCAGTGACGACCTCATACAGGAAACACAAGCAAGAGCAAACGCAATGGCTGTATATGCTAAGACAAAAATATTCTACATTTCAATCTGGTTTTGGCTCATTTTAGGTGAGAGTATTAAATGCTGTTCTGTGTTTGTATCTAATTGATCCTGTTTATGATTTTAAAATTACATTTTATTCTCAACTATTCATGATGCTTTTAATGTGTTTTATGTGAAGATTGAACAAATTGAGAAGTGATTTATTGTTAATCCTGGACATTAAAACTGTGTGTTTGTTTAGGTGTTGAATGCTACAGTGGTGGGTCAAATCATGTTTTAACTATTAAGACTGGAGGATCTGTCACCATCCCATGTCATTATGATGAGAAAAACCCTCCACAGAAGAAATACTGGCACTCAGACATCACTCCATCTAATATATACACAAACACAACAGAGGAGAATCTGTCAGTAATTGATCATCCTGATCAGAGTCTCTTTACTGTGACTATGAGAAACCTGCAGAACAAACACACTGGAGGTTATTCTTGTGTTGTGGAGACTGAAGGACTGTCGACTTTTATATACGATCTTCATCTTATGGTTCAGCCTGGTATGAGATTTTGTAATTATTTTAATCACATTGTGTCTAATGTCTAATTCTCTGACTTCACACACATGTATTTAATAATCTCAAATGACTCTGTGTGTTCAGCTCCTGATGTGTCTGTGGTGAACAGCAGTGTATCTGGACATGAAGGTGGTAATGTCAGTGTCCAGTGTTTCTACACTTCTGGATATCAGAATCAGCCCAAACAGTGGTGCAGATATAAAGATCAGAGCTGTTACACAGTGGGGAGGACTGACACATCCCAGAATCCATCAGTCCAGATCAGTGATGATGGGAGAAGATCCTTCACTGTGCTGATGACTGGACTGAGACTCAGTGATTCTGGATGGTTCTTCTGCTCTGCTGGAGAGGCAATGAACCCTGTTCATCTCACTGTAATTGAGGCAAAACCAGGTAAAACCTATTTAATACTGTATTTAAAAACTAAATAAAAAGGTAAAACTCAGTCTTTAATCAATACTATAAAGTTATTGCTGTTATTTTGACAGTAAGTGTGTCCGGCGCTGAGAAGGACAAGTAAGTATTAACAAATTCTCATTTTTGTCCTTCTTAAATATATACATAATGTGACAGAGAAACATGTTCAGTTGTAATATTTTCCTCTTGATATTGTGTTATTGTCTTTTATCTTTCAGATGGCATTTCTGTCTGTCACAGAACTAGAGTTTTCTCCACATCGACCTGAAAGATCAGATGATTATAAACTGCTGATTCTGCTTTTGCTTTACACTCAGTCAGAAGACTAAAGATCTGTGTGTAGAATGTATTACACGTCTACATTTGCTAAATGCCTAAATGTCTGTAATGTATTTTTTTCCTCACCATTTTTCTTCAAATGTATTTTTTTCTTTTATCAAAAGTGACTTACAAATGAGGAATATACCAAATAAATTTTATTTATTTTTTTTCAATTTAGCCAAAACTTTTTTTTATATCAATATGATATACAGGCCTCACAGACATAGTGCACTATGTGCCATTCGCCATGTAGAACATAGTAAACGTGTGAACAAGTGACTGATTTCAGCCACAGCTTCAGTGTCTGTTATGATGTAGGGGGCGGGACACTTCAGATCATAGAGAGCACCAGAAAATCTGATGAGAAGATAAATATTGGTGGTAGAGAGAGACTATAAATTTTAAATGGACATATCTTCCAAATGTGAATTTTGGCATTGTTTTGAACACACTAGCTTAGAGATAACCTTAGGTCTAGCATATTCATTCTAACAGCCAAAAAACTATTTTTAAATGCCCACTTTTGTCAGCTACAATGAATATTTTATGCCCTGTCTCGTGGGTCTGTGTATCTTTTGGTCATTTGCACAAAAAATATTCTCGTCGCTTCATAACATTAAGGTTGAACCACTGCAGTCACGTCGACTATTTTAACATTGTTTTTACTACTTTTCTGGACCTTGAATGTGGTAATTTCGTTTCAGTGGAGGATAAAAAACCTCTCGGATTTCATCAACATTTCTTAATTTGTTTTCCGAAGATGAACAAAGATCTTACGGGTGTGGAACAACATGAGGGTGAGTAATTAATGACAGAAATTTCATTTTTGGGTGAACTAACTCTTTACATTTTGTTTTTAAGGTTAATTATATACGACAGGATTTCTTTTCATTTCATGACTGTACTGGTGTTATACAGTAAGTGAGTCAGCTGCATCTTCCTTATTTTCATGTACTGTTTCTATTTTAGTCTTCCTGGAATTGTGCCATGTGAAATGGTTTAAAACTACAACAAATGGTTGTTAAAGGGATAGTTCACCCAAAAATGAAAATTCTGTCACTTACCGCCCTCACATTGTTCCAAACCTGTATGAGATTTCTTTGTTCTACTGAACACAGGAAAGAAGATATTTTGAAGATAGTCTGTAACCAAACAGTTGATGGACCCCACTGACTTCCATTGAATTTTTTCCAGTACTATGGAAGAAAGAAAATCATACTGGTTTGGAACAACTTGTGAGTAAATGAAGAATTTTCAGGATTTTCGTCAGTGAACTGTCCCTTTAAGGGCTTTTGAATAAAATCTGTGTTTTTTTTTGTTTTTGTTTTGTGTTTTTACACCTAGGCCTATAGACAATTTCTTTGCTTACATGTATTTTACACAAAACAGACCCAAAATAACCAATTTCAGTAGTCCTATATATAATTGTAAAATGAGAACTGGAAAAGGGAACATGACAATACTAGACAGTAACACCAGAGATTTAAAGCTGTTATGATTCAAGCAACCACAGAGCATGACTGCAGGAGTGAGAGATTTTGGACAATTTTATACATTTTGATTTTAAACTATAAAACATAATGGTCACACATATTTCAGAACAAAACAAATCACTACAATATTTTCAAAATAGTTTTGAATAATATATTTTTTTAACACGCACCTTATTATAAATATCTTTTCAGACATTTTCTATATTTTAAAACATGAAAATACACATCAAAAGTATTTATTTTATGTCATATTTAGGCTCTGTGGTGGCCAGCCTTTACTTCAAAACGGTATGTAATGCAAATAGTCCTATAATAAACTATAAGAGTTATAAATTGACTGATTTTCCGTTTAGATGTTTTTCCCCTTTTGTGTGGGATGCTGTCATAATTCACAGAAGACAAGAGGAAGTTGACGTCAGATTATAGTACAGAAGAACACAATCATGACACTTTTACAACCAATAAAACCAACAACCACCATTTTTCTTTCTTTGACTCTTTGATAACAGGCAGCTATAGGGTTTTGGGGGGTGGGTGGGTAGAGTGTGAATAAATGGCTGAGGAGACGCACTTCCTCTTTAAATATAGAATGTCATGAAACAGTTTCAAGTTATTGTCGCCTAGCAACAACCTACACATCCGAGCATAAACACTCACGATATAATATTTGTTATAAAGCAAACGTTCACAAACCACTGAAATATGAACAGAAAAGCAAGCATACTGTATGTGTGATTTGGCATGGCAGCCAATTTGAATTGCCTTACCTAATGTAGCAAAACAAAATTTTATTCTAACTCTGAATAGATATATATCGCTTAGAAAGCATGCAAAGAGCTCCCTTTATATCATTAAAAAGCTGTCAGTCATCTCAATTCATTGTGATCTCACAAAGTGATCTGGGGATCTATCACCATCCCCGTCATTTATGATAAAAACCCTCCGCAGAAGAAAAACTGGCATTCAGACATCACTCCATCTAATATATACACAAACACAATAGTTTGTCCTTTATAATGTACTTGAACTGTTTCAATAAAGCATGAAGAGTCATACATTATTTGCAGTAAGTAAATAAAAATGCAATAAATAACCCTTTTCTTAAAATGTATTAATCGGTTTATTAGTTAAAACTAGTCAGATAAATTTGTTAATTATGCATTTTAAAGATTATCATTTTCAGTTCGGTTGGGCCAGATTTCACATGAAATTGAATTCATATGCCATTCGCCTGTGCATGTCACATTATATCAGTAAACAGAAGAAGTTCCAGCTACACTGGTATGTTTGGTGTGAAAGGCTTGAAGCTTGAAATTAGTTGTCACAACAAGTGAGAAATAAGACAACATACGCCAAACCTCTGGGAATCACCTGGGGGGTGTTCCAGAAAGCAGGTTATCTGACTTATGGGTAAATTTAGTCAGGGTAAGTGGATAACCTCAATTTCTGGTTCCAAAACTTGGGGCCTAGGTAAGCCGGTTTAGGTGGATAGCTAGGTATGTTTCAGATTATTTTGTGCCAACTCTGGGTTTTTGGGCACCATTAAAGGTGACCATTAGTGGTATCATCATCCAAAATGGTGGAAACGAGTTAGCATTTTAGCACTTTCGGTTCCATCGTCTATAGTCAATGGGTGTTTTGAATGGGATTTTGGTAAATGGCTGAAATAAGGTCTGTGGTGAACACAAGTTCAAAGGCCAAAAGTTTCATAGCTTTGATTTATAGCCAACAAAAAAATAAAAGTGTGACCAGATCATAACCTGAATTTTAGATTCTATCTTAACTGCATTTAGCCAGCTGGTGCGAGACATTTCAGTGTTATGAGGGGGGGAAAGGGAGGGGGCAGCAGTTACTACAAACACATAAATAGCTCAAGATACAGGAAGAGAAACTTACACAATGGCCGCATACACAAAAGGTATTCTACATTTCAATCTGGTTTGGCTCATTTGAGGTGAGGTATTATATGTTGTTCTTTGTTTGTCTCTAATGTGTTTAAAGTGGTTGAGGATAGGTGTGAGGATAGAACTGATTCAGTGATTATTGGTTAATCCTGGATATAATAATGGCTTGTGTTGTGTGTTTAGGTGTTGAATGCTTCATTGGTGGGTCGCATCATGTTTTAAACTATTAACGAGGATCTGTCACCCTCCCATGTCATTATGATGAGGAAAACCCTCCACAGAAGAAATACTGGCACTCAGACATCACTCCAGTCTAATAGATACACAAACACAACAGAGGAGAATCTGTCAGTAATTGATCATCCTGATCAGAGTCCTCTTTACTGTGACTATGAGAAGACCTGCAGAACATACACACTGGAGATTATTCTTGGGCTGTGGAGACTGAAGGACTGTCGACTTTTAAATACATCTTCATCTTATAGGTTCAGCCTGGTATGAGATTTTGTAATTGTTTCAATCACATTACATTTCTGACATTACACAAGTTCACATTATAATCTCATATGACTCTGTGTGTTCAGCTCCTGATGTGTCTGTGGAAGAGCAGCAGTGTATCTGGACATGAAGGTGGGTGATGTCAGTGTCCGGTGTTTCTACACTTCTGGATATCAGAATCAGGCCCAAACAGTGGTGCAGATATAAAGATCAGAGCTGTTACACAGTGGGGGAGGACTGACACATCCCAGAATTCATCAGTCCAGATCAGTGATGATGGAGAAGATCCTTCACTGTGCTGATGACTGGACTGAGACTCAGTGATTCTGGATGGTTCTTCTGCTCTGCTGGGAGAGGCAATGGAACCCTGTTCAACTCACTGTAACTGAGGCAAAACAAGGTACATTTTTTTTTTTTTCAATAATTAAATATTTTTCTACTACTTAGAAACAGAACACAACTAAAATTGCTTTGCTTTCTACTTTTGACAGTAAACGAGGCCACAGACAATCAGAGAGACTCGTAGTATTAAAACATTTCTCATTAAAATGAGCTTCCTTTCAAAATTATCTTCCTGGAATTATTCTATATTTGTCTCTTTTGTCGTCAGTGCTCTATTTCCTTGATTTCTTTGTCTTTAATGCTTACATCATTTCCTCATTGTCCTGGTAAATTTTCTTTCTTTTTTCATTTTTGCAGAAGAGAAACAGGAATTTCCAGAATCTGTACTGTGTATAAAATAAAATAAAGTTTAAACTAATTATAAATACTTTAGGCTGAAATACATTAACAAAGTTTAATAAAGGTCTGATCAAAGTTTAGTTCAGATTCCTTTTATTCAGCTGATTAGTTCCAGAACTCTTTCTGGGCTTTTGAATGAACAGATTTGAAAGTGAGTTCCCACAGAAGTAAAGAGCTTCTGACTGTGTGGCTTCCAGTTTCAGCTGCACTTCTGCAGCTGTTGATTCTGGTCGGTGTTATTTTCACCTGGAGATGGAAACAGAGATCCAGTCATTTGACCTGCACTACATTCTTAATTCTATTAATGTTCATTTCATGCCCTGCCAGTTTATTTCAACAGCACAGATTCAATAGTATAAACTCTGTTAGATGTCAAATGGTTATTGTTTCCCATGTTAAAATAAAGAGGCAAGATAAACACTAAAACATAGAGAAAAATGACAGCAGGACCATTGACCCCAGTAAGTCTTTTAATTTAGAGCATCTAGTTATGAAATGTTCATATTACAAGATCAGTGTATGTTTTTACATTTTTGACAATCACTTTATTGTGTATAAAACTGAGCTTTTTAGATAAAGATTTCAACAGTAGTTAAACGTTCCCTTAAAACGCTTTTCAGAACATTCAGAAACATTCAGAAATTTTTTATAAGTTAGATGGCAGAGTTGAATTAGAATAGAATAGAATTGAGCCAAAGCGATTGACATAGAGAACTCTTTGTCTCCCTCTTCTGGTTTACACGGGTTAGCAAATTCCAGGATCCATCTAGTAGACATGTCATCAATCTCCAGGCCAATCAAAACTTTTTTGTCGATTTCTTGAAATCTTTTTCCTTATTGTTTTCTCTGTTTGTGTGAAATGCAGATCTACTGTGAACCTGAAGATCCTGTGAAATACAACATATATATAAATGATGAACGCTCAAATGTAAGTACTCCAGACATACTACTAACATGATAGCTCAGAGTATGACATATTAAGAGTATGATTTTTATGAATATATCGTGTTTAATTAGGATCCCATCAAAGACAAAACCTACAGTACTATTGGTGATGTTCCTGTGAGTGCAGCAGTAAGTTTACAGAAATATATTAATTCATGGATTTTTTTGTGACGCTGGCAGTATGTAAAATATGATCTTGCACTTCCAGAAGCCTCCAGCAGGGGCACTAATATACAGCTTGGTGGCTCCACACTAACAGCAGTGAGAAGAACACAGGAACATGATGCTTCTGACTGAGATTGAGAGTTTCTGGATGGTTCTGCTGGAGAGACACTGAACCCTGTTCAACTCACGGTCACAATAGTATTAGTTTTTCTGCTCTACAGTACAATTGTCTACAAATTGTACAATAACTAAAGGCACATGGCTTGTTGATCAAAACCGTCTCTGGTTACGCATGTAACGTCTAGGTACTATTGTAACCCCCGTTCCCTGAAGGAGAGAACGGAGACGTTACTCGATATTGACGTAATGGGATCTCGCCTGGGAGCCCAATCATGCATACATCATCGAGGCAGTCTCATTTAAGAAAGTAACCCTTAGATTGCAAAGTAAGAAAGAATTACAGTATTTTACACCTCACAATGACTATCAGTCAATTTTTTTTTCCTGTAAAAACTTTTTTTTTTCATTTTTTGAATTTACTGTAAATTTTACAGTAAATAAAAAAAGAAAAAAAAAATAGTTTACAGTGTAAAACAAGCACAATAAAAATAAAATAAAAATGGAAATATGCACTAGCTGTCAAAGTGGTCAATATGAAAAATAAACCAATTAGCCAACGTTTTTATCCATAGCAACTTAGAAATAAGGAGTACAAACAATTCATCTTAAGGAGGCAATAAACAAGAGAAGTGCTAAAAAATACAAAGATTCAAACTTTGTTCAGAATAGTACAAACTAGAACAGAGAGGGATTTAATATAGTGAAAGCATAGTGTTTTTTTGTTTTTTTTAAGAGTCAGCAGGATGCCATTAAGTGTTCATGGAAGAGATGATTTTTTAGTTGTTTCTTGAATATTGTCAGGGATTCAGCTGTCCAGTTAGGGTTAGAGAGATTGCACATGTTCGAAGTGCATTGCAATAGTCCAGTCCTAGAAATGACAAGGGCCTGGATGATAAGTTGTGTTGGATGCTCTGTTAGGTATAGTGTATAGTTACTGTATAGCGCAGGGCAAACTTAAACGACCAAGCTGTCTTTGTAATGTGGTCTCTGAACGTCAGCTGGTCATCAAAGATTACCACAATATTTTTGGCGGATCAGGGATGGAATTACAGTTGATGAGCCTAGCTGATGGCGAAATTATGCTGAATCATCGAGCGGCTGGGAAAGACCGAGATTCCAGATTGAGTTGTAGATGATGTTCTTGTATCCAGGGTGAGATGTCCACCAGGCAGGTCCAGATCCGTGCAGCTACCGTCAGATCATCTGTGTGTCATCAGCTTAGCAATGGTAGGAGAATGTTACTATTTTTAATGTTTTTAAAAGAAGTCTCTATGCTCATCAAGCCTGCATTTATTTTTTCAAAAATACAGAAAAAAAAAACAAAAAAACAAAAAAACAGTAATATTGTGAAACATTATTACAATTTAATTATTAAATACAACATTTTAATATTTTTATTTTAATATGCTATAAAATTATAAACTCCCACATTCGCCCAGCACAAACATGAATACCTGATAATGCATTAGACTTTGTAAACAAAAGTCGTGCTCCACCCTTGATCATTACTCCATTAATAAGAGACAGACAAGCTGCATTAATCGACACATTTTTAGACAATAGTTGGACCCACTCTGAATAGCTGAACTACAGAAAACGTGAGTTAGAGGCCGGTTAGCAGGAGACATAAGTTACACAACATAAAATTACACAACTACGAATTTGGAACGCTAGAAAATATAAACATCAATTATTAATCATACTTACAGGTTGAGATTCAGAGGAGGCGAAGCTGGGTCCAAAGTTAACTGGGCATTGATCCATATTTTAAGACCAAACGTTTTTGTGAATCCTCATTAAACTCCCCAATGGTTTGAGAAGCAGTCCGTCAGTAAAACGATGGAACACAACAAAAGATGTACTGCGTGGGTATTGTTGAAAAAATGAAATTTTCCCTGGCGTCTGAGTGCGCAATAAGTGGGGCGGGCCAATATGCTAATATTTCGTTGTGACGTCACAACGAAACGGGCTTGGGGATTCCATTTTTACAAACAACTCGTTTAAATTGACTGCTGAGCTGGCTCTTACTTTTGAGAAACATAGAACTTGGTATATACGGTGGCACTTTCAGATTTAAAACTTTGCAGGATGTTTTCATTCACTTAGAGCTATGTTACACACTACATGAAAGGTAAGTTTCAAAAATCCATAACGGGGCACTTTCAGCAAAAGGTGCGTCTGTATAGCCTACAGTTGTTATAACCATTTCACCGCGATTAATTATTTCAATGCTGTATTTTCACCAACTATATTTCACTCAACATTATGATATACACATTCCTTGGCATTAAGATCAATTTTTAACCTCAAAACATCTAGTTAGCTACTTACCAGCAAACGAATATCCAAAAGCCTCTTGCTTTATTTGGACCTGCCTCTTGCTTTTGGATATTCGTTGCTGGAAAGTACTAGTTGTTTTGTGGTTAAAAAGTGATCCTTATGCCAACCTGCCAGGGAATGTGTATCTCATAATGTTCCGAAAATCAGCTGAAATGGTCCTTCCACCAGCTGAGAAAATGGTGTCGGTCACACTCTGTTGCGTGCGTCTCATTTCGGAGTCTGTGTCCTCTGAGGTCGCATTTGAAGCTGCATACGTCATCAAGCGTGTTTATTTAAGAAAAATAACCGTAATAAAACTGACTGTTCCTCATGAGGTGTAAAATACTGTAATCTTACTTTGCAATCTAACAGTTACTTTCTTAATGAGACCGCCACGATGAAGTAGTATCAACCTCTGGAGCGTGTTGTCTGAGTGTGTCTCGCACATCCAGAAGTGCACTCCCATTTCCCAAATCAAACTAAATTTAGTTGGTCAATTTTAAATAAATTTCATAGATTAAATAGATTATTAAATATTTATATATAGAGTTATTTAATATTTTATGTTGGACTCATTAGATATAAATACATATTACCAGGGCTGGAAATGGCTGGGATTCACTGGGGGGACTCTAGTTGGGAAGATTTATATTATTATTATTATTATTATTATCATTATTTTTTTTTTTGACTTCCAATGACTTTTCAAATGTATTTAAATATAAAATAGTATATATCTATAATAAAATTAAACAGGGCTATTTCATGGTTTCCTCTAAACAATATTTTTTAATTATCAAGCAGGCACATGAAAGGTCAATGAACAACATCAGGCGCGCCGTTGACACCATAGATATACATAATAAAGGCTAGATGTCTCGTCCCGCGCTGCTGGCCAATGGAGGTCAACGTCGCATCTGGCGGCCATCTATGTAACAGTCAGCTCGCTCACTACATTGTGTTTAATGGTGCATGTACATTTAAATAACCAAAACTTGCTCAAGTTTCTACCGATTTTCCAGACTGTTTGGTTTGTTATAAACGTCAGAGATTACTTATGACACTGCATACTTATGAATAATTATAACCAGGACTTCCATATGAAAATAACATTGAACAGAACAGATAGGTGCAATGAATATACACATGCTCAAGGTATTTATGTTAAATCAATATATAGGCTACTAAAACTCAGTGTACAGAATGGCAACATGAGATATATATATATATATATAGTATATATATATATATATATAGGGCTACTAATAACTCAGTGTACAGAATGGCAACATGGAGATGATAAATATAGTATAGATACCTTTTATAATATTGAATAGTACTAATAATAAAAGTAATTTGAATTATTACATGTTTATTTTAACGTTCTTCAGGTTGGGCCATTTACTAGCTTTTCCCCTCGACATTGCACTGGTGCCTACTTAAGAGATCACTGTTACAAAAAAAAAAAAAAAAAAAGAAAGAAAGAAGAAACATTCTGCGATTGTGTAAAACAAACTTGTAAAAAGGCTTTGATCAACGAGCAATCTTGTAATACTATTATGTCATAGCCCCGCTGTTCCTGTGTATCAGGACCTGTATTGTACATACATCCACGAAGTAACTAACGATTATCCCAAATATAATCATTAAATTGTCATATCTTACAGGGTGAAAGGTGATCCCATGGGCTCTCGTTTTTGAGACTGACGGCGATTGGAGCATCATTAGGCTGCACAAAAGTCGGGCATCTTCTCCTATAAAGCCAGCAATTTCCTGTATCATAATGGTAGAGAGTTTTTGTAGACAAACCAAACCGATTGGAAATCATGTGCAACTTAAGTTATATTGAAAAGAAAGAGCAATTCTGCCTCTCCCACTGATGTAAAATTGCTGGGTAGCAGCTAAACAACTACTAGGTCTCACTCAAAGCTTCTTGTTATTAGCCAGCTAATAACTACAACCACATCCACAAAGATTGTAATTTAGACAAAAGATTAGTTGTCATTAAATCGTTATTGGTGTCAGTAAAACCTATATAATTGAACAGCTCGATTGTGGTCTCAGCCTTGATAACTTGCGCAAGTAGCCGTGATACACAACTATGGCTGCATGATTAAGTCAATTTCAACATGTTTCAAGGCATCCAGAATTATAGCCACGTTAAGAACGTTTGTAAGAAACCAAACCATTTGTAAATTCCGTCAAGATTTCAGCGAGATAAGAGTAATTGTGTTTGTGCAGATCACTCACCTTACATCAGGTACCACAGAGCCCGCCAGAAAGCTTGCCTGTGACAAGATGCCGCCGGGTGATGACGTTAGAAACTCCGCCGTAGAGACATCTAGCCTTTATTATGTATATCTATGGTTGACTCGAGGGACGGGGGGTCAGGACTACCGCAGGTTTGAAAAGACAGAAATCGACCGCCGCACTTTTGATAAGGGGCTGCTTCAATCATTCACACTATATCATCTTTTAGCTTAGGATATTTTCTTTCAAATGAGACCATTGTTCACGTTTCTGTGAGCTTTCGTTTGTAAATAATCAACTGTTTTGTCGCGGATGTGAACAGTAAATGCGCTCTCGGAACGGAGAAACCCCCGATCTCCAAACAATCGATCAAAGCGTGCTAACGTTTTAGGACAGGTCGATGGTATATAAATCATGCCCGAACGTTAGCGTTTGTCAATCAAGCCAAACCGTCCATTCAGAAACTGTGAAATTTGACACTTTAAGGTAAGGATGCTGATCTCTCAGTTGACTGCGCGAGCTGGCTTGACTGGAGTTTTCGTGAGGATATAGTTTATGGACTGTTTTTGATTTCGGTAATTACATCTAGAAAGGTAAAAGCATTGATGGCATCTATAAAAGAGGATATCTGAAAGCGATACGAAAGTGATTATTGCCTCGACCAGCGACGCAGTGGGGAGGACGCACGAGAGGAGACCTGGCGCGTTTAATTGGTATGTGTATACTGTAATACTGCATTTACAATGCTTATCAGTGGGCGTGCACTTGATCGCGAAAGTGAAAGGTGCCCTTTGCGCTCGCATCGCGGTGCCCCCCACGATTTCTACCGCGGGAGAACGCAGTTTTGGGTCCCCCCCACTTTGAAAATGTCTCCTGCGCCCCTGAACAACATTTTTGAATTGTGTGGCACAAACATGTTCATTCAACAGATCTCTGATTGGAGAAAATTACCTGTTTGATTTTGGCCAAATTAAAGACGCATTGTCTAGGAATCTGCATATGAGGGTGCTTGCAGAATTGAACAAGGTCACACAAACCTTTTAAATAGATTTGTCCTCATGGTAAAGAAAACCATAGAATGTTTGGGGTGGAGACCTCTCAGTTTAGTGCTTTGAACATCAACAATTATTAAACATTTAAAGGTGAATCCAGTTTTAATGGAAAAGGAAGTTGCATTCTAAAAAGCAGAATAATTTGGATAATAATGTTTAATATATAATAATGTTCACTCATCCTTTTTTTAAACAATGGTTAAAATGGTTGAAATGTGATGTTTATCATTTTATAAAACTTTGTTTTGAGGATGTTATGGAGCCTTTTCAAAACATGTAGTTCTATTCTAATCTAATAATAATAATAATAATAATAATAAAAACATAATTTGAATTTGTTTTTTTTAAAAATCAGTTTGAATAAATGATTCAATGACTCAATTCTAAAGATGTCACTTGTTTCATTAGGCTACTAGATGAATCAATGTTTTTGAACAAATCTTTTTAATGAATGATTCAATGACAATTACATTTTTAACAGCCACTTGTCGCCACCTACTGGTGTAACGATGTAATTGATGCAATCTTTATTTGAAGCATCAAGGACTGCTTGTCTCCCTCGTGAGGTTTATTTATTTTTGTTTTATTTTTGCAAAATGGTCCACACCTGCAAAGTTGGTTGATAACATAACTGCAATAAAGTAACAGCCTATAGTTAACAATCACTTGTTTACAAAGTGCCATGGGAACTCAAGCTATTCTTACTTAAAATTTTCTTATGCTGAACATGTTAATTTTCTGTCATCTCTTGGAATACAGGCAGGTTTTTTCTATTGGGCATATCTGTCATATTAGCAGAACACATTTTGCACATGGGGAAAACCAATTGTTTAGTCAATAATTTAAGAAGGTCCATACTTTAAAGCTCTTGATTCTAACTTGTACTTGGCCTTAATGAAAAAGTAGTTCTTGTAATTATTTATCCATAGCATTTGTTACAATAAGAATATAATTACAGGTGGACCACTGATGGCTCCACATTATGTTTAGAGCAATGCTTAATTTTTTTCTTTCTTTTTAAATCTATTCCCTTAACGGATTATATATTATACATTCTTTAACAAGTTAGTTAAATGGAGATTAGAGTAGCCTACCGGAAACATGTGAAAAGTGCCGGTGAGGGTACAGTACAGTCAGATTAAAATATAGAAGAGCCGGTGGCGGGTGCCGGCTCACTTCAAGCACTGAGTAAGATTTTTATTGCAATATGTTTTTGTGCTTAATTCGTATCGTTTTCGTAGGCTATTGAGAGAATAAAATACAGAAATCCTTAATTTCCCTTAACAAATTTAAACGGGAACGCCGTCCTCCCCCCTCGAAATCCACTCCCCGGATGCCGTCCCCCCGCGTTACGCCCGATTTCCAGCATTGCGTATTACTCCTAATTAGATATGTTTAAGTAAAGTTAATGAAATTTATATGTGTCATATCTATGAAGGGCCTGGATCTTTTTTTTTTTTTTTTTTGTGGTGATGATCAACAACTGTAATTTAGTAAAAACATGAACTCTGAAACATATAACAGCTTAATAACAGTGACAACAACAGGCACAGCATAAATCAAGCTGGGTAATGCAAAGCAATAGTTTTTTTTTAGTTTAGTTTATTTTTTATATAATAGTTTCCACATAATTCTTCAAGCTGCAATGCATGCTGGGAACTGCACAACATGTTGAATGTAAAAATATTTGTTTAGATAACTCAATTTGGATAGTTGGGGACAACATTTGGACAAGTTTTGGACAAATACTTAGAATCTAAGTATGATCGACTGAGCTTTGTTCCCGAAATGTGCGTATTGTTTTCAGAGAAACGCGATTAGCGAAAAACGAAGCTAATTTTCTTTCCAGTCACGTGAATGCTTCACTTTGCATGTCGGAATGTTTGAACCCAGACCGGTATTTGGATGTTCAACATTTTAAATATATAAGCCTGTAGACTATATTAGGCTACATTATCATATGTTCTGTCATATACACAGTATAAAAACAGTAAAATAACAACACAATTTACTTGCCTTAAACAACTCAGAGGAGATTAGTATTATTATAATTATTGTTTTTGTTGATGCCATTTAATTTATTGCCACACTTTAATATGTTATTTATTTTGGTCAGAAAACTAAACACATTTAGCGTCATCAGGTTTTATAATGGATAAAACAACAGAGCTGCGCACTGGCAGCGTTTGTGCATGAAGGAACCACACGGACCCTGAGTTCCAGACGAGACGTCCGTGGCAGCATAACAGTTTAATGATACCGCAAAATAGCGCAAGCTTTGTTGCAGAACTAAACAAATATTTAATAACTACACTAGTAATTTCTCGCTAGAAATTACTTCAAAAGTGGAAAATGCTGGTCAAAAACGTACATTTACACACAAACTGACCAGCAAACTTAACTTTAGGATGCCATTTTCGGTCCATTTTTCGCCATTTCGTTCGGATTGTGGGATATCAAAGGCAGCAAAGGATACATATGCTGCCTTCAAAAGTCGATCAGAAGAAGGGATCTCAGGAGACAGGAAGCGAAGCTAGTTTTTCCAGTTTTCGGACACAGCCTTGGACTCCATACAGAACGTTAGGCTACTGATGATTTGCAGGGTTCAGTGAATGAAGGTCGCACATAGGTCGAGAAGCGCAGCGCCGCACCACGTCTTTAAAATTCGAACACATTGTTTTTTATGAGCCCGTTCACACAGAACGAGTTTTTTCCATACCACTCCGTCTTTTGCGAGATAGGGTGTCTTTTGCAGCATCTCGCGCATGACATGGCGTTTTTAAAGCCATATCAGTTCAACTAAGGAAAATCAATTCAAACATTTTTTTTTTTTTTTTAAACGGCTTCTCGAGACCTTGCGTCGCCTCTTCTTTTTATAACAGTCTGCAAACTTCTCGGGACTGAGGAGACAAGTTGCTCAAGTTTAGGAATAGGAATGTTATCCCATTCTTGTCTAATACAGGCTTCTAGTTGCTGTCTTAGGTCTTCTTTGTCGCATCTTCCTCTTTATGATGCGCCAAATGTTTCTATGGGTGAAAGATCTGGACTGCAGGCTGGCCATTTCAGTACCCCGGATCCTTCTTTCTACGCAGCCATGATGTTGTATTGATGCAGTATGTGGTCTGGCATTGTCATGTTGAAAATGCAAGGTATTCCCTGAAAGAGACGACGTCTGGATGGAGCATATGTTGTTCTAGAACTGGATATACCTTTCAGCATTGATGGTGCCTTCCAGATGTGTAAGCTGCCCATGCCACACGCACTCATGCAACCCCATACATCAGAGGATGCAGGCTTCTAGACTGAGCGCTGATAACAACTTGGGTTGTCCTTGTCCTCTTTAGTCCGGATGACATGGCGTCCCAGTTTTCCAAAAAGAACTTCAAATTTTGATTCGTCTGACCACAGAACAGTTTTCCACTTTGCCACAGTCCATTTTAAATGAGCCTTGGCCCAGAGAAAAATGCCTGCGCTTCTGGATCATGTTTAGATATGGCTTCTTTTTGACCTATAGAGTTTTAGCCTCAACGGCGGAATCGGGCACGATGGATTGTGTTCCACCGGACAATGTTTTCTGAAGTATTCTGAGCCCTATGTTGTGATTTCCATTTACAGTAGCCATTCCTGTATGTAATGCAGTGCTGTCTAGAGGGCCCGAAGACCACGGGCCTCCAGTATGGTTTTCCGGCCTTGACCCTTACCCTTATTTACTGAAAATAATAATTGAAAATAAATAAATCAGTGCTCTTGACTTTGCAGCACTATATATCATTTTATATATTATATTTTTTTAAGGGCATTTAAGCGAACGAGAAGCAAGGTGGAAGCTCAAGCCGGTTACCATCAATGCCCGCTAGAGAAAACATTTATGCTTAATTTTTAGTAAATTTTCACTTGGTATCTTTTTATCTTTCATGCTAGATTGACATGAAGGCTCTTGGCAAGGCGCTGCTGCTCGCAAGCTATTTTTAAAAACCACTCCCTGCAGTGTAAATAAACTGTTAAATCAATGAAATGATAGTAGCCTAGTCCGCGTCCACACCCCGTGCTAATGGTACGGCCCACAGCGCAAATTACAAGACAAAAAATGGAAAAAAAGAAAATAGGTTAGATTTCATTTATTCAAATTATTGTCTCTAAAGTCATAATTTAACAAAAGTATATTGATGAAGCACACGAAAAAAAAAAACGAAAAAAAAAGAAGAAAAATTAACGCCTGGTTTTCAATTTTTCATTTTGGCATTTGCATATATTGTCTGAAAACTGAATTGTGAAGCATTACACTGACCTTTTTATCTCACAATTCTGATTTCTCATAATTCTGAGTTTATAACTCACAATTTTGACAATTCTCAATTGTAAGTTTTTTTTTTATTTGCAATTCTGACTTTTTTCATGCAGTTCTGACTTTATCGCAATTCTGACATTATTGCAATTTCAATTTTAGATAAAAATTCAGAATTCCAAGATATACACTCGCAATTGTGAGAAATAAAAGGAAACAATTCTGAGTTTCTCACAATTTTGAGAAAAAAGTGTCAAAATTGCAAGGTTTAAACTCTTAATTCTGATTTTTGGAGAATAAAAATGGCGTCTTATGGAGCATGTTTTTCCCTCCATTTTTTTAGCATGAAATAAGCATTGTAGTTATTTAATATTTGCTTGTTTATGAATAAAGCATGTTTCAATTTGTTCTAGACCATTAAACATGACTTAATGGTAAATTATAGTGTCTTGGAAGCTAGTGTGAATCCTTATCTTTCACACAAAACTGCCACAGCCCTGATCACTCTCTTATTGATTGCTTTAGTCTCCGCCCACTCCTCCTGCATCAATCAGAACACTCGACTGACCCATCACAGCTGCACTGGTGTAGGGGACATTATAAAGCTCTTGTGGTGATCAGTGTAGGTTTAATGATGAAAATGTTGATGGCAAGTTATTCTGGATGCTGTATTTGACAGTATTTCACTTGTTTGCAGATGTGTCCATGGAGAGAAGGAGACTATAAGAACACCTCAGTGATTTTCCTGAACACTCCAGCTCAGCAGCTCCAAATGCTCTAACAGAGGAGCCTCGTGATGGGAAACACCAAACTCATGGACATTCTGATGGAGAATTTAAAGTCAACTGATGGACACTATGACTCTTTAAGTCTTTTTAACAAGTCAATAAAAGGCCTGCAGAATGGAGAAACTGCAGACTGGGGTAATATGACATTTGTTGCACATTTAACAGTTAAATGGAATATAATCTTTCATTTCAAAGCATTTTTCATGTTATGCATTTCACGTTTATCTGTCTGTAAGTAAAGGTGGATTCACGTCATGTCGGAATTATGGAAATTACGAGATTCCGACTTGTAATAAGCATAGAATTCATAATTACAACTTGTAAACTCAAAACTCGCTGTACCACCAGACTGCTGCAGATTCATTTAGTGTTGATAGTGTTGCCATGGAAAAGCATAATTCTGAGTCCGAGAACAGCTTTGAGTAGAACGTCACGGATTGTTATCTAGTAATTATAATTACGACATGGCGTGGACGCAGCATTTGTACAAGCCTTGTTATGAGTGAGTCGTGTAGTGTGGATGTGTTCTTACCAATAAACAGCATTTATTAAACACAGTGAAGAAAATGGTTGGAACACTTGTGAATGTTTTTAGAAGAACGGAAGTACTGATTCTTACTCTTGTTATTTTTGTCTCGTCATGTTCTTTATCAGCATATAAATGATGAAAAGCTTTTGTCCATTGTTAACTTCTGTACAGAAAAAGTGCTGCATTCACATTTTGTTTCAAGGTGTATTAAAATCTTTATTTGAGGTTGTTTGTCACCTGCTGTAGATTCTTTTGCTTAAATGTGTTGACCACAAAACAGACCAAAATAACCAGTTTCCACAGTGACTCACTGCAGTCGTTCTATAATTGTAAAATGAGAACTAGATAAGGAAACCTTGCTACTACCCAATAATACCAGAAGTAAATGTTGACCATATTGCACATAAAGTAAATAATTCTTATTCAGAATAATTTTAGACTTCTCGCCCAAGTGATGCATTTGTGATTTATGTAACATTTGCCATCAAGCATTTTGACATTTTATTGTAAATCAAGTTTTTATGACACAAGCAACTAGTGCATGGATACAGGAAGTGAGTCTAATACAGTTAGAGCATCAGATCATAGGCAAACCTTCTCAAGTGAAGCTGATTATGTATTAACAAAAGGAAAAAGAAGACGTATACGATAAAGATGCAGAGAGAAGAAACATTTCAACTTTTTGCCAGAAGGAATGTCAGTTTGAAGAAGTTCATTGTGTTTTTTCTTTGGTTCATAACAGGCAAGTGTTCAGTTTATTCATACGGTTAGTTGGCATGTTCGGCTGTATGATGTGCTGTACTCCATCTAAAACTACAGTAGTCAACATTTGAAGTGGATCAAAAAAAGATCATTAAAGTTGTCCTAAGAAGAAGGTTTTAGGACAACTTTGATGAAAGTTTTTGATCCACTTCAAATGTTGACTACTATACTTTAAACAGCATTTTGTAATAATTATTTTATAATAAAAAATGCCTTGAAAGAAATTGTGACCAGTTAGACATAAATACTGCATTTTACCTTATACATTCATGTTGATTTTAACTTAGTTTTGAATTTAAGTCTAAGCACCTGTTTTGTGTTGACTGAAAAAACACTTAGTGATACTTAAATATGATTGTTCTGTCATTAACACTGACAAATAAGTGAAACTGAAGTGGATATTTTCTTCACTCAGGTTCTGAATGCGCAACAGGATCACCCAGCAGATTGTTAACAGTTCAGACTGGAGGATCGGTCATTATTCCATGTTATTATACAGGAAATACACAAAACACAAGAAATACTGGTGCTTTGATGCCTATGCAGCATACAATTCCTGCAACATTCTTGCATATGCTAATGAAACCAAAGAAAAAGTGTCAGTAATCGATCATCCAGATCAGAGTTTCTTTACTGTGACTATGAGAAACCTGCAGAAAGAAGACACTGGAGATTACTGGTGTGCTGTGGAGATTGGAGGAATATTTAAAATGGATGAAACAGAGCAGCTTCATCTCACAGTTCAATCAGGTATGAAATGAATTTCACATTGATATGAATCATTCTCATCCTGTTTCCTATTAAATCACAATCTCAAATGACTCGTGTCTGTGTGTTCAGCTCCTGATGTGTCTGTGGAGAGCAGCAGTGTATCTGGACATGAAGGTGGTAATGTCAGTGTCCAGTGTTTCTACAGTTCTGGATATCAGAATAAACTCAAACAGTGGTGCAGATATAAAGATCAGAGCTGTTACACAGTGGGGAGGACTGACACATCCCAGAATTCATCAGTCCAGATCACTGATGATGGGAGAAGATCCTTCACTGTGCTGATGACTGGACTGAGACTCAGTGATTCTGGATGGTTCTTCTGCTCTGCTGGAGATCAAAAGGCTTTTGTTCAACTCACGGTCACTGGTAAAACTCATTCACTGATCAAATCTACATGGGTTTTCCTGCTCGGGAAAAAGGCTAAAATAAATGTGCATCTTTTTCTGTGTTCAGTTCCTGATGTCTCTCTTGAAGATCCACATGTTCCTGTTACTGAACCAAATCCAGGTAATACAGACTCTTATTGCTGGTTATTATGACAAACTCTTAATAAATCATTTTGATCTTTTCTTCTTTGACAACAGTTGTGACCACTGAAGTTTTTGAGAGAACAGGTTAGTAGACAAGTAAAATATGAATCAAAATTTATATTTTCTGTCATGGGCTTGATTAGATGCTTATAAATGTATTGGTAACACTTTATTTCGATAGTCCAGTTTAGACATTCTAACTCTAACTTTGCAACTACATGTAAACTTATTCAGCTCCTCTAACCCTAATCATAACCCTAACCTTACAATCTAACTAATACTCCAATGAGTGCTAGTTGATATGCAGTTGCAAAGTTACTCATAATTAATATGTCTCAAATGGACTATTGAAATAAAGTGTAACCACTTTATTGATCTGTATAATAGAGTTGAATTCATTGTCTTTCTGAACATTTTGTCTATTTTTGCATGTGGTGTTGTCTTTTCTTTAGGTTTCCAAAACCAGGTAATATAAGTGCATCAACTAATTAATAAAAATAAGCTTTATTCCCACTTTTTAAAAATTGTTTTCCATTTCTTACAGCAACTGTGAGAACAGACACCGGCACTGAAAAGAACACGTTAGTATTATCACAGTTTCACGGTTACACTTTTTTTTAAATGTGTCCTAAATCTACAGCTGTGACTTGTTCAGCACTCATATGTGCATCTTTGTGCTGTTGTCATATCTTTCTATCTATTCTCTTTTTCAGATGCCACATGATGGAGTGTTTCTGTCTGTCACAGAATTAGAGATCACAGGCTGTTCTCACACTGACCTGAAGGACTTTTGGTGTCTAGATAAATAACAGGTTCAGTGTAAAACTCAGATTTGTATTTGCTACTGTTAAGGCTTAAGGTTAGCAGTTAGCAGACTTTTGTTTTGTGGAAGGAAGTCCTCATTGCAGTTTATTCTAGTCAGGAACCACCCACACAGACAGGAAGTGACAGTCTGATTGACTTATAAAGTGACCAACCACAGCTCAGCTTGTTTTCAAGAGTCATTTAGGGGCGGGGTTATCTGAAATCACTTACTGCAATAATTAAATAGTGGCATGACAGACTCACATCATCAATACATAAAAGCACTGATTATTTTGTTTGCAATACAAACCAGTATGTTTATAATAAAAATAACATGGTAGGAAATACCAGTTTGCAATATCAAGCAGCATAACGAGCTGTTTTGTACAGCTAATTGTTAAAGTGTTTAGTGGAAGTGAATTACATTTAGTGTTTTCAAATTGAAACCTGCTGTATATATCTTTTTCATGAAAATTATAGGGAGGTGGATGCCAGTTTTGTTTGAGAGTATACCTGTTTTCTCCTGTTTATTGGACAATAAGGGAGTAAGGAAAGTATATTGTATTTTATTTAGGTTTTCTTATCTTTTCTATGCAAGTTATTTCTAACCCCCTTCTAGGAAGATTGATCTTTTGTTTCTTATTTTGGCCTTGTCCCCTCCTGAAGCTTGATGTTATCTCCACTTATTATTTTGAGAAAAAAAAAAAAAACTAAAAAAAAAAAAAAAACCAAAACAAATATAAAACATTTCATAGTAACACTTTATTTGACAGTGTCATTGTTACATATGTTACATGTAGTTACTATAGTAATAAATGAATTAATAAAAATGTAAATTATGCATAATTACATGCAACTAACCCTAAACCAAACCAAATCCTAAACCTATAGTATACATGTAGTTACTTAATATTACTCAGTACTAATAATGTATAATTACAGTGTAACAAAGACACCTTAAAATAAAGTGTAACCCATTTCATTTATGTCAACTAAAATAAAAAGAATCTACTTCTTTTTTTCACTAAGCTCTTGTGGACTTGTTTTTTGAACTGGGTCCTGGAAATGGGAATTCCCTGTGCTCTCTCCTTAACTTTTTGTTACCTGCCTTCTTTAACCTATAGATTTTTAAGGAGGCTCGTAACAATATCTGCCCAACTAACAGGGAATGTTCCCACAACTTTCACTAACATTTTGGGTAACACTTTACAATAAAGTTAGTTAAAGTAAAATTAGTTAACTACATTAGTTAACATGAACTAATAATGAACTGCACTTCTACTTTTATTATTCTTTGTTAATATTAATTTCAACATTTACTAATACATTATTAAAATCAAGAGTTATATGGTTAACATTAGTTAATGCAATGTGAACTAACTTGAGCAATCAGTGAACTGTTGTATTTTTAACATTAATAAAGATTAACAAATACAGTAACAAATGTATTAATGTTAACAAATGAAACTTTTTGTAAAGTGTTACCACATTTTGTGAAGGTTATGTAAATGATAAGGCAAAACATTCTTTAAATAACATTATTAGAATGTTCTTATAGCATTATTTGATATGCATTCTCATGATGTTGAGAAAAAAAACTTCGAAAAAACTTCATGAATACATTCCAAGAAGGTTGTTCATAACAGTGAGACAAAATGTTTTGAGAACATTTTCAGAACATCCTTATGATAGATTTGTACTTGATGAAGTTCTCATAATGTTGAGAGAAAATGTCCTTAGAACAACATTCTTGCAATGTCCTAATAATGTTATTGATGTTTGATGAATCTTCATGTTAATGTTCTTGGAATATTACAAATGTTCAATTTCAATATTATATTGTGAGTAAAATTAAGGTTAGGAGAATGTTGTTGTAAGGAGTTGCCCTCGGTAAGGATTGAACCCAGGAAGCCCGAGAGCAGAAGATCAAAAGAGCCAGGAGACTTGAGTCAAAAAAAAAAAAAAAAAAAAAAAAAAATTTTTGCTAGAACAACAAAAGGTACAAAATAAAAATGAACTAAGAGAGCCAAGCTTCCATAAAACAGAGAAAACAAAACAGACACGAGGGTCCAAAAATATATAACAAGAGATACACTTAACTTGAAAACAGGCAGCAGGAAACTCAGGATAACTGGCTCAAGACTGAACACAATGGCAGGGAACAAACACAGGTGTGGGAAATCAGGGTGATGAACAGGATAATGAACACAGGAATCAAAGTTGATAGCTTGATCATGAAAGTTAAAAAAAACTGTACAATTTTTTTTTTTTTTTATTTGATAAACTGTGTGATCTTTAATACCTGCAAAATATACTACCTGTGACACACATGCATGCCAAAAAAAAGAAGAAAAAAAAGAAAAAAAAAAGATTTTAGTTGGTAGAGCTTTACAGTACTGTTCAGTTCATTACAATCAGTTAATGCATTACTGTTAGTTTTTTTAAAAATATATATTTGTTTATTTTACTTAGGTTTATCTTAATATAAAAATATTCATTTGTTTGTAGTTAATTAATTATTGTTCATAATACATTAATATTAATTTATACAACTTGTGTGTTAGTATATGCAGAAAT
The DNA here is from genome assembly GCF_019924925.1 of Ctenopharyngodon idella. Lineage (NCBI taxonomy): Eukaryota > Metazoa > Chordata > Actinopteri > Cypriniformes > Xenocyprididae > Ctenopharyngodon > Ctenopharyngodon idella. Next base: position 39,029,871 of record NC_067221.1, on the reverse strand, counting down.
GAACATCAATCTAAATGCTGTAAAAGTGTTGTTAATTCTTAGAAACCTGAAGCATTAATTAATGTTCACAAACTTTGATACTTTTGATAACTGATACTGAACACCCATCAAACAATGGAAACAAAACTATTGATTGCACTTTATTTTATGAATATGTACAGTCTGTATACACCCTTTAGCCAGGGGGCGCAAGACATCTAAGAACATTTTCTCTTGTCTATAGTAATATGAGGGCAGACAACGGAAGTTGGCCAGTTTTTACTGATGCACTCCAGTGACGACCTCATACAGGAAACACAAGCAAGAGCAAACGCAATGGCTGTATATGCTAAGACAAAAATATTCTACATTTCAATCTGGTTTTGGCTCATTTTAGGTGAGAGTATTAAATGCTGTTCTGTGTTTGTATCTAATTGATCCTGTTTATGATTTTAAAATTACATTTCATGCTCAACTATTCATGATGCTTTTAATGTGTTTTATGTGAAGATTGAACAAATTGAGAAGTGATTTATTGTTAATCCTGGACATTAAAACTGTGTGTGTTTGTTTAGGTGTTGAATGCTACAGTGGTGGGTCAAATCATGTTTTAACTATTAAGACTGGAGGATCTGTCACCATCCCATGTCATTATGATGAGAAAAACCCTCCACAGAAGAAATACTGGCACTCAGACATCACTCCATCTAATATATACACAAACACAACAGAGGAGAATCTGTCAGTAATTGATCATCCTGATCAGAGTCTCTTTACTGTGACTATGAGAAACCTGCAGAACAAACACACTGGAGGTTATTCTTGTGTTGTGGAGACTGAAGGACTGTCGACTTTTATATACGATCTTCATCTTATGGTTCAGCCTGGTATGAGATTTTGTAATTATTTTAATCACATTCTAATGTCTAATTCTCTGACTTCACACACATGTATTTAATAATCTCAAATGACTCTGTGTGTTCAGCTCCTGATGTGTCTGTGGTGAGCAGCAGTGTATCTGGACATGAAGGTGGTGATGTCAGTGTCCAGTGTTTCTACACTTCTGGATATCAGAATAAACTCAAACAGTGGTGCAGATATAAAGATCAGAGCTGTTACACAGTGGGGAGGACTGACACATCCCAGAATCCATCAGTCCAGATCAGTGATGATGGGAGAAGATCCTTCACTGTGCTGATGACTGGACTGAGACTCAGTGATTCTGGATGGTACTTCTGCTCTGCTGGAGAGGCAATGAACCCTGTTCATCTTACTGTAAGTGAGGCAAAACAAGGTACTTTTTTTTTTTTTTTCAATAATTAAATATTTTTCTACTACATATGAAACAGAACACAACTAAAATTGCTTTGCTTTCTACTTTTGACAGTAAACGAGGCCACAGACAATCAGAGAGACTCGTAAGTATTAAAACATTTCTCATTAAATTGAGCTTCCTTTCAAAATTATCTTCCTGGAATTATTCTATATTTGTCTCTTTTGTCGTCAGTGCTCTATTTCCTCGATTTCTTTGTCTTTAATGCTTACATCATTTCCTCATTGTCCTGGTAAATTTTCTTTCTTTTTTCCATTTTTGCAGAAGAGAAACAGGAATTTCCAGGAATCTGTACTGTGTATAAAATAAAATAAAGTTTAAACTAATTATAAATACTTTTAGGCTGAAATACATTAACAAAGTTTAATAAAGGTCTGATCAAAGTTTAGTTCAGATTCCTTTTATTCAGCTGAATTAGTTACAGAACTCTTTCTGGGCTTTTTGAACTAAAAGATTTGAAAGTGTTTTCTTATTTCCCACAGAAGTAAAGAGCTTCTGACTGTGTGGCTTCCAGTTTCAGCTGCACTTCTGCTGCTGTTGATTCTGGTCGGTGTTATTTTCACCTGGAGATGGAAACAGAGAACTAGTCAGTTTGACCTGCACTCCATTCTTAATTCCATTAATGTTCATTTCATGCCCTGCCATTTTATTTCAACAGCACAGATTCAATAGTATAAACTCTGTTAATGTCAAATGTTATTGTTTCCCATTTTAAAATAAAGAGCAAGATAAACACCAAAACATAGAGAAAAATGACAGCAGGACCATTGACCCAGTAAGTCTTTTAATTTATGAGCATCTAGTTATGAAAATGTTCATATTACAAGATCAGTGTATTTTTTACATTTTTACAATCACTTTATTGTGTATAAAACTGAGCTTTTTAGATAAAGATTAAAACACTTTCAGAACATTCAGAAAACATTCAGAAATATTTTTTATAAGTTAATGGGCAGAGTTGAATTAGAATAGAATAGAATTGAGCCAAAGCGATTGACATGAGAGACTCTTTGTCTCCCTCTTCTGGTTTACACGGGTTAGCAAATGCCAGGATCCATCTAGTAGACATGTCATCAATCTCCAGGCCAATCAAAACTTTTTTGTCGATTTCTTGAAATCTTTTTCCTTATTGTTTTCTCTGTTTGTGTGAAATGCAGATCTACTGTGAACCTGAAGATCCTGTGAAATGCAACATATATATAAATGATGAACGCTCAAATGTAAGTACTCCAGACATACTACTAACATGATAGCTCAGAGTATGACATATTAAGAGTATGATTTTTATGAATATATCGTGTTTAATTAGGATCCCGTCAAAGACAAAACCTACAGTACTATTGGTGATGCTCCTGTGAGTGCAGCAGTAAGTTTTACAGAAATATATTAATTCATGGATTTTTTTGTGACGCTGGCAGTATGTAAAATATGATCTTGCACTTCCAGAAGCCTCCAGCAGGGGCACTAATATACAGCTTGGTGGCTCCACACTAACAGCAGTGAGAAGAACACAGGAACATGATGCTTCTGACTGAGACTGAGTGATTCTGGATGGTTCTGCTGGAGAGACACTGAACCCTGTTCAACTCACGGTCACAATAGTATTAGTTTTTCTGCTCTACAGTACAATTGTCTACAAATTGTACAATAACTAAAGGCACATGGCTTGTTGATCAAAACCGTCTCAGGTTACGCATGTAACGTCTAGGTTACTATTGTAACCCCCGTTCCCTGAAGGAGAGAACGGAGACGTTACGTCGATATTGACGTAATGGGATCTCGCCTGGGAGCCCAATCATGCATACATCATCGAGGCAGTCTCATTTAAGAAAAGTAACCCTTAGATTGCAAAGTAAGAAAGAAATTACAGTATTTTACACCTCACAATGACTATCAGTCAATTTTTTTTTTCCTGTAAAAACTTTTTTTTTTTTTTTCATTTTTTTAATTTACTGTGAATTTTACAGTAAATAAAAAAAGAAAAAAAATAGTTTACAGTGTAAAACAAGCACAATAAAAAATAAATAAAAATGGAAATATGCACTAGCTGTCAAAGTGGTCAATATGAAAAATAAACCAATTAGCCAACGTTTTTATCCATAGCAACTTAGAAATAAGGAGTACAAACAATTCATCTTAAGGAGGCAATAAACAAGAGAAGTGCTAAAAAATACAAAGATTCAAACTTTGTTCAGAATAGTACAAACTAGAACAGAGAGGGATTTAATATAGTGAAAGCATAGTGTTTTTTTTTTTTTTTTTAAGAGTCAGCAGGATGCCATTAAGTGTTCATGGAAGAGATGATTTTTTAGTTGTTTCTTGAATATTGTCAGGGATTCAGCTGTCCAGTTAGGGATTGCACATGTTCGAAGTGCATTGCAATAGTCCAGTCTAGAAATGACAAGGGCCTGGATGATAAGTTGTGTTGGATGCTCTGTTAGGTATAGTGTATAGTTACTGTATAGTGCAGTGCAAACTTAAACGACCAAGCTGTCTTTGTAATGTGGTCTCTGAACGTCAGCTGGTCATCAAAGATTACCACAATATTTTTGGCGGATCAGGATGGAATTACAGTTGATGAGCCTAGCTGGAATTATGCTGAATCATCGGAGCGGCTGGGAAGACGAGATTCCAGATTGAGTTGTAGATGATGTTCTTGTATCCAGGCTGAGATGTCCACCAGGCAGTCCAAGATCCGTGCAGCTACCGTCAGATCATCTGTGTGTCATCAGCATAGCAATGGTAGGAGAATGTTACTATTTTTAATGTTTTTAAAAGAAGTCTCTTATGCTCATCAAGCCTGCATTTATTTTATCAAAAATACAGAAAAAAAAAACAAAAAACAAAAAAAACAGTAATATTGTGAAACATTATTACAATTTAATTATTAAATACAACATTTTAATATTTTTATTTTAATATGCTATAAAATATAAACTCCCACATTCGCCCAGCACAAACATGAATACCTGATAATGCATTAGACTTTGTAAACAAAAGTCGTGCTCCACCCTTGATCATTACTCCAAGTAATAAGACAGACAAGCTGCATTAATCAACACATTTTTAGACAATATTGGACCCACATCTGAATAGCAGAACTACAGAAACGTGAGTTAGCCGGTTAGCAGGAGACATAAGTTACACAACATAAAATACAAAACTACGAATTTTGAACGCTAGAAAATATAAACATCAATTATTAATCATACTTACAGGTTGAGATTCAGAGGAGCAAGCTGGTCCAAATTAACTGGGCATTGATCCATATTTTAAGACCAAACGTTTTGTGAATCCTGCGTTAAACTCCCCGAGGTTTGAGAAGCAGTTGTCAGCAAAATGACGGGAACACAACAAAAGATTGTACTGCTGTGGTATTGTTGAAAAAATAAATTTTCCCTGGCGTCTGAGTGCGCAATAAGTGGGCGGGCAATATGCTAATATTTCGTTGTGACGTCACAACGAAACGGCTTGGGATTCATTTTACAAACAACTCGTTTAATTGACTCTGAGCTGGCTCTTACTTTTGAGAGACAATAACTTTATATACGGTGCACTTTCAGATTTAAAACTTTGCAGGATGTTTTCATTCACTTAGAGCTATGTTACACACTACATGAAAGGTCTTTTTCAAAAATCCATAACGGGGCACTTTAAGCAAAGGTGAGTCTGTATAGCCTACAGTTGTTATAACAATTCACCGCGATTAATTATTTCAACGCTGTATTTCACCAAACATATTTCACTCAACATTATGATATACACATTCCTTGGCATTAAGATCAATTTTTAACCTCAAAACGTCTAGTAGCTACTTACCAGCAACGAATATCCAAAAGCCTCTTGCTTTATTTGGACCTGCCTCTTGCTTTTGGATATTCGTTGCTGGAAAGTACTAGTTGTTTTGTGGTTAAAAATTGATCTTAGTGCCAACTGCCAGGGAATGTGTATCTCATAATGTTCTGAAAATCAGCTGAAATGGTCCTTCCACCAGCATGAGAAAATGGTGTCGGTCACACTGTTGCTGCGTCTCATTTCGGAGTCTGTGTCCTCTGGAGGTCGCATTTGAAGGCTGCATACGTCATCAAGCGTGTCTTATTTAAGAAAAATAACCGTAATAAAATTGACTGTTCCTCATGAGGTGTAAAATACTGTAATCTTACTTTGCAATCTAACAGTTACTTTTCTTAAATGAGACCGCCACGATGAAGTAGTATGCAACCTCTGGAGCGTGTTGTCTGAGTGTGTCTCGCACATGCGCAGAAGGCACTCCCATTTCCCAAATCAAACTAAATTTAGTTGGTCAATTTTAAATAAATTTCATAGATTAAATAGATTATTAAATATTTAAATATAGATTATTTAAATATTTTATGTTGGACTCATTAGATATAAATACATATTACCAGGGCTGGAAATGGCTGGGATTCACTGGGGGGACTCTAGTTGGGAAGATTTATATTATTATTATTATTATTATTATTTTTTTTTGTTTGTTTGTTTACTTCCAATGACTTTTCAGATGTATTTAAATATAAAATAGTATATAATCTATAATAAAATTAAACAGGGCTATTTCATGTTTCCTCTAAACAATATTTTTTTAATTATCAAGCAGGCACATGAAAGGTCAATGAACAACATCAGGCGCGCCGTTGACACCATAGATATACATAATAAAGGCTAGATGTCTCGTCCGCGCTGCTGGCCAATGGAGGTCGACGTCCGCATCTGGCGGCCATCTTGTAACAGTCAGCTCGCTCACTCGTAACATTGTGTTTTAATGGTGCATGTACATTTAAATAACCATAACTTGCTCAATTTTCTACCGATTTTCAGACTGTTTGGTTTGTTATAAACGTCAGAGATTTACTTATGACACTGCATACTTATGAATAATTATAACCATGGACTTCCATATGAAAATAACATTGAACAGAACAGATAGGTGCAATGAATATACACATGCACAAGGTATTTATGTTAAATCAATATATAGGCTACTAAAACTCAGTGTACAGAATGGCAACATGAGATATATATATATATATACACTTTTATAATATGAATATTACTATAATAAAATAATTTGAATTATTACATGTTTATTTTAACTTCTTCAGGGTTGGGCCATTTACTAGGCTTTTCCCCTCGACATTGCACTGTGCCTACTTAAGAGATCACTGTTCCAAAAAAAAAAAAAAAAGGTGTCCAAAAGAAACATTCTGCGATTGTGTAAACAAACTTGTAAAAAGCTTTAGATCAACAGCAATCTTGTAATACTATTATGTCATAGCCCCGCTGTTCGTGTGTAACAGGACCTGTATTGTACATACATCCACTAAGTAACTAACGATTATCCCAAATATAATCATAATATTGTCATATCTTACAGGTGAAAGGTGATCCCACGGGCTCTCGTTTTGAGACTACGGCGATTGGAGCATCAGTAGGCTGCACAAAAGTCGGGCATCTTCTCCTATAAAGCCAGCAATTTCCTGTATCATAATGTAAGATGTTTTTAACAAACCAAACCGATTGGAAATCATGTGCAACTTAAGTTATATTGAAAAGAAAGAGCAATTCTGCCTCTCCCACTGATGTAAAATTGCTGGGTAGCAGCTAAACAACTACTAGGTCTCACTCAAAGCTTCTTGTTATTAGCCAGCTAATAACTACAACCACATCCACAAAGATTGTAATTTAGACAAAAGATTAGTTGTCATTAAATCGTTATTGGTGTCAGTAAAACCTATATAATTGAACAGCTCGATTGTGGTCTCAGCCTTGATAACTTGCGCAAGTAGCCGTGATACACAACTATGCTGCATGATTAAGTCAATTTCAACATGTTCAAGCATCCAGAATTATAGCCACGTTAATAACGTTTGTAAGAAACCAAACCATTTGTAAATCCGTCAAGATTTCAGCGAGATAAGAGTAATTGTGTTTGTGCAGATCACTCACCTTACATCAGGTACCACAGAGCCCGCCAGAAAGCTTGCCTGTGACAAGATGGCCGCCGGTGATGACGTTAGAAACTCCGCCGTAAGACATCTAGCCTTTATTATGTATATCTATGGTTGACTCGAGGGACGGGGGGTCAGGACCCCCGCAGTTTTGAAAAGACAGAAATCGACCGCCGCACTTTTGATAAGGGCTGCTTCAATCAGTCACACTATATCATCTTTTAGCTTAGGATATTTTCTTTCAAATGAGACCATTTTCACGTTTCTGTGAGCTTTCGTTTGTAAATAATCAACTGTTTTGTCGCGGATGTGAACAGTAAATGCGCTCTCGAATGGAGAAACACCCGATCTCCAAACAATCGATCAAAGCGTGCTAACGTTTTAGGACAGGTCGATGGTATATAAATCATGCCCGAATGTTAGCGTTTGTCAATCAAGCCAAACCGTCCATTCAGAAACTGTGAAATTTGACACTTTAAGGTAAGGATGCTGATCTCTCAGGTTGACGCGCGAGCTGGCTTGACTGGAGTTTTCGTGAGGATATAGTTTATGGACTGTTTTGATTTCGGTAATTACATCTAGAAAGGTAAAAGCATTAATGGCATCTATAAAAGAGATATCTGAAAGCGAAACGAAAGTGATTATTGCCTCGACCAGCGACGCAGTGGGGAGGACGCACGAGAGGAGACCTGCGCGTTTAATTGGTATGTGTATACTGTAATACTGCATTTACAATGCTTATCAGTGGCGTGCACTTTGATCGCGAAAGTGAAAGTGCCCTTTGCGCTCGCATCGCGGTGCCCCCCACGATTTCTACCGCGGGAGAACGCAGTTTGGTCCCCCCCACTTTGAAAATGTCTCCTGCGCCCCTGAACAACATTTATGAATTGTGTGGCACAAACATGTTCATTCAACAGAATCTCTGGTTGGAGAAAATTACCTGTTTGATTTTGGCCAAATTAAAGACGCATTGTCTAGGAATCTGCATATGAGGTGCTTGCAGAATTGAACAAGGTCACACAAACCTTTTAAATAGATTTGTCCTCATGGTAAAGAAAACCATAGAATGTTTTGGGTGGAGACCTCTCAGTTTAGTGCTTTGAACATCAACAATTATTAAACATTTAAAGGTGAATCCAGTTTTAATGGAAAAGGAAGTTGCATTCTAAAAAGCAGAATAATTTGGATAATAATGTTTAATATATAATAATGTTCACTCATCCCTTTTTTTAAACAATGGTTAAAATGGTTGAAATGTGATGTTTATCATTTTATAAAACTTTGTTTTGAGGATGTTATGGAGCTTTTCAAAACATGTAGTTCTATTCTAATCTAATAATAATAATAATAATAATAATAATAATAATAAAAACATAATTTGAATTCGTTTTTTTTTAAAAATCAGTTTGAATAAATGATTCAATGACTCAATTCTGAAGATGTCACTTGTTTCATTAGGCTACTAGATGAATCAATGTTTTTGAACAAATCTTTTTAATGAATGATTCAAAGACAATTACATTTTTAACAGCCACTTGTCGCCACCTACTGGTGTAACGATGTAATTGATGCAATCTTTATTTGAAGCATCAAGGACTGCTTGTCTCCCTCGTGAGGTTTATTTATTTTTTGTTTTATTTTTGCAAAATGGTCCACACCTGCAAAGTTGGTTGATAACATAACTGCAATAAAGTAACAGCCTATAGTTAACAATCACTTGTTTACAAAGTGCCATGGGAACTCAAGCTATTCTTACTTAAAATTTTCTTATGCTGAACATGTTAATTTCCTGTCATCTCTTGAAATACAGGCAGGTTTTTTCTATTGGGCATATCTGTCATATTAGCAGAACACATTTTGCACATGGGGAAAACCAATTGTTTAGTCAATAATTTAAGAAGGTCCATACTTTAAAGCTCTTGATTCTAACTTGTACTTGGCCTTATGAAAAAGTAGTTCTTGTAATTATTTATCCATAGCATTTGTAACAATAAGAATATAATTACAGGTGGACCACTGATGGCTCCACATTATGTTTAGAGCAATGTTCATTTTTTTCTTTCTTTTTTAAATCTATTCCCTTAACGGATTATATATTATACATTCTTTAACAAGTTAGTTAAAACGTACCACAATAAATACAATAGAACGTGATAAATTCTAGTGAAGGTGGTCATGAGAAGTTTAAAAAGCTTTTAATTGATAGCCTGATTCTATGTTTCGATGTGGAGATTAGAGTAGCCTACCGGAAACATGTGAAAAGTGCCGGTGAGGGTACAGTACAGTCAGATTAAAATATAGAAGAGCCGGTGGCGGGTGCCGGCTCACTTCGAGCACTGAGTAAGATTTTTATTGCAATATGTTTTTGTGCTTAATTCGTATCGTTTTCGTAGGCTATTGAGAGAATAAAATACAGAAATCCCTTAATTTCCCTTAACAAATTTGAACGGGAACGCCGTCCTCCCCCCTCGAAATCCACTCCCCGGATGCCGTCCCCCCGCGTTACCCCGATTTCCAGCATTGCGTATTACTCCTAATTAGATATGTTTAAGTAAAGTTAATGAAATTTAAATGTGTCATATCTATGAAGGGCCTGGATCTTTTTTTTTTTTTTTTTGTGGTGATGATCAACAACTGTAATTTAGTAAAAACATGAACTCTGAAACATATAACAGCTTAATAACAGTGACAACAGCAGCAGCAGCATAAATCAAGCTGGTTAATGCAAAGCAATAGTTTTTTTTTTAGTTTAGTTTATTTTTATATAATAGTTTCCACATAATTTCTTCAAGCTGCAATGCATGCTGGGAACTGGCACAACATTGTTGAATGTAAAAATATTTGTTTAGATAACTCAATTTGGATAGTTGGGACAACATTTGGACAAGTTTTGGACAAATACTTGAGAATCTAAGTATGATCGACTGATCTTTGTCCCGAAATGTGCGTATTGTTTTCAGAGAAACGCGATTAGCGAAAAACGAAGCTAATTTTCTTTCCAGTCACGTGAATGCTTCACTTTGCGTGTCGGAATGTTTGAACCCAGACCGGTATTTGGATGTTCAACATTTTAAATATATAAGCCTGTAGACTATATTAGGCTACATTATCATATGTTCTGTCATATACACAGTATAAAAACAGTAAAATAACAACACAATTTACTTGCCTTAAACAACTCAGAGGATATTAGTATTATTATAATTATTGTTTTTGTTGATCCATTTAATTTATTGCCACACTTTAATATGTTATTTATTTTGTCAGAAAACTAAACACATTTAGCGTCATCAGGTTTTTATAATGGATAAAACAACAGAGCTGCGCACTGGCAGCGTTTGTGCATGAAGGAACCACACGACCTGATTTCAGACAGACTTCTGTGGCAGCATAACAGTTTAATGATGCCGCAAAATAGCGCAAGCTTTGTTGAGAACTAAACAAATATTTAATAACTACACTAGTAATTTCTCGCTAGAAATTACATCAAAAGTGGAAAATGCTGGTCAAAAACGTACATTTACACACAAACTGACCAGCAAACGTAACTTTAGGATGCCATTTTCGTCCATTTTCGCCATTTCGTTCGGATTGTGGGATATCAAAGGCAGCAAAGGATACATATGCTGCCTTCAAAAGTCGATCAGAAGAAGGGATCTCAGGAGACAGGAAGCGAAGCTAGTTTTTCCAGTTTTCGGACACAGCCTTGGACTCCATACAGAACGTTAGGCTACTGATGATTTGCAGGGTTCAGTGAATGAAGGGTCGCACATAGGTCGAGAAGTGCAGCGCCGCACCACGTCTTTAAAATTCGAACACATTGTTTTTTATGAGTTTTTCCATACCACTCCGTCTTTTGCGAGATAGGGTGTCTTTTGCAGCATCTCGCGCATGACATGGCGTTTTAAAGCCATATCAGTTCAACTAAGGTAAAATCAATTCAAACATTTTTTTTTTTTTTTTTTAAACGGCTTCTCGAGACCTTGCGTTCGCCTCTTCTTTTTATAACAGTCTGCAAACTTCTCGGGACTGAGGAGACAAGTTGCTCAAGTTTAGGAATAGGAATGTTATCCCATTCTTGTCTAATACAGGCTTCTAGTTGCTGTCTTAGGTCTTCTTTGTCGCATCTTCCTCTTTATGATGCGCCAAATGTTTTCTATGGGTGAAAGATTTGGACTGCAGGCTGGCCATTTCAGTACCCGGATCCTTCTTCTACGCAGCCATGATGTTGTAATTGATGCAGTATGTGGTCTGGCATTGTCATGTTGGAAAATGCAAGGTCTTCCCTGAAAGAGACGACGTCTGGATGGGAGCATATGTTGTTCTAGAACTTGGATATACCTTTCAGCATTGATGGTGCCTTTCCAGATGTGTAAGCTGCCCATGCCACACGCACTCATGCAACCCCATACCATCAGAGATGCAGGCTTCTGAACTGAGCGCTGATAACAACTTGGGTTGTCCTTGTCCTCTTTAGTCCGGATGACATGGCGTCCCAGTTTTCCAAAAAGAACTTCAAATTTTGATTCGTCTGACCACAGAACAGTTTTCCACTTTGCCACAGTCCATTTTAAATGAGCCTTGGCCCAGAGAAAACGCCTGCGCTTCTGGATCATGTTTAGATATGGCTTCTTTTTTGACCTATAGAGTTTTAGCCTCAACGGCGAATGGCACGATGGATTGTGTTCACCGACAATGTTTTCTGGAAGTATTCCTGAGCCCATGTTGTGATTTCCATTACAGTAGCATTCCTGTATGTGATGCAGTGCTGTCTAAGGGCCCGAAGACTACGGGCATCCAGTATGGTTTTCCGGCCTTGACCCTTACCCTTATTTACTGAAATTAATAATTGAAAATAAATAAATCAGTGCTCTTGACTTGCAGCACTATATATCATTTTATATATTTATATTTATATATTTAAATTTTTTAAGGGCATTTTAAGCGAACGAGAAGCATGCGGAAGCTCAAGCCGGTTACCATCAATGCCCGCTAGAGAAAACATTTATGCTTAATTTTTAGTAAATTTTCACTTGGTACTCTTTTTATCTTTCATGCTAGATTGACATGAAGGATCTTGGCAAGCGCTGCTGCTCGCAAGCTATTTTTAAAAAACACTCCTGCAGTGTAAATAAAACCGTTAAATCAATGAAATGATAGTAGCCTAGTCCGCGTCCACACCCCCGTGCTAATGGTACGGCCCACAGCGCAAATTACAAGACAAAAAATGGAAAAATAGAAAATAGGTTAGATTTCATTTATTCAAATTATTGTCTCTAAAGTCATAATTTAACAAAAGTATATTGATGAAGCACACGAAAAAAAAAAACAAAAAAAAAAGAAGAAAAATTAACGCCTGGTTTCAATTTTTCATTTTGGCATTTGCATATATTGTCTGAAAACTGAATTGTGAAGCATTACACGGACCTTTTTATCTCACAATTCTGATTTCTCATAATTCTGAGTTTATAACTCACAATTTTGACAATTCTCAATTGTAAGTTTTTTTTTATTTGCAATTCTGACTTTTTTCATGCAGTTCTGACTTTATCGCAATTCTGACATTATTGCAATTTCAATTTTAGATAAAAATTCAGAATTCCAAGATATACACTCGCAATTGTGAGAAATAAAAGGAAACAATTCTGAGTTTCTCACAATTTTGAGAAAAAAGTGTCAAAATTGCAAGGTTTAAACTCTTAATTCTGATTTTTGGAGAATAAAAATGACGTCTTATGGAGCATGTTTTTCCCTCCATTTTTTTTAGCATGAAATAAGCATTGTAGTTATTTAATATTTGCTTGTTTATGAATAAAGCATGTTTCAATTTGTTCTAGACCATTAAACATGACTTAATGGTAAATTATGGTGTCTTGGAAGCTAGTGTGAATCCTTATCTTTCACACAAAACTGCCACAGCCCTGATCACTCTCTTATTGATTGCTTTAGTCTCCGCCCACTCCTCCTGCATCAATCAGAACACTCGACTGACCGATCACAGCTGCACTGGTGTAGGGGACATTATAAAGCTCTTGTGGTGATCAGTGTAGGTTTAATGATGAAAATGTTGATGGCAAGTTATTCTGGATGCTGTATTTGACAGTATTTCACTTGTTTGCAGATGTGTCCATGGAGAGAAGGAGACTATAAGAACACCTCAGTGATTTTCCTGAACACTCCAGCTCAGCAGCTCCAAATGCTCTAACAGAGGAGCCTCGTGATGGGAAACACCAAACTCATGGACATTCTGATGATGAAGGAGAATTTAAAATCAACTGATGGACACTATGACTCTTTAAGTCTTTTTAACAAGTCAATAAAAGGCCTGCAGAATGGAGAAACTGCAGACTGGGTGTCACAGACACGCCAGGCTCCAACATCCACCAATCACAGCGCACAGCTTCCCCTGAGTACTGATCACCGCCACCTGCACCTCATCAGCTCACTCATCACCAGCACTATTTAAGACACTCACACACACAGTCACATTGTCCGGTCTCGTTCGCATCTAAGGACTTACCTGTATGCTTACCTCAAGGACTCTCCTCACTACTTACCTGTTCCCTTGTCTCCGAGTTCCCTCCTTCGTATCCAGTCTGTGTGTGAAGTGTTGTCTGCAGTCATCGTCTCCAGTCAGCAAGTATCATTCTCCATTGGCACTCTGCAACCACAAAGGACAGTATCATTGTCTATACCATTCACCAGTCACGAACTTGCTTCTGTGTACTCACCTGTTGTCACCATCTACTCTGCTTGTGTTCAATAAACAACCTGTTAACTAATCTCCTGTCTCCTGGCTGGTCCTACTGTAACACTGGGGTAATATTTGACATTTGTTTCACAATTAACAGTTAAATGGAATATAATCTTTCATTTCAATGCATTTTTCATGTTATGTATTTCACGTTTATCTGTCTGTAAGTAAAGGTGGATTCACGTCATGTCAGAATTATGGAAATTATGAGATTCCGACTTGTAATAAGTGTAGAATTCATAATTACAACTTGTAAACTCAGAATTTTCACCACATGTCCGCTGTACCACCTGACTGCTGCAGATTCATTTTAGTGTTGATAGTGTTGCCATGGAAAAGCATATTTCTGAGTCCGAGAACAGCTTTGAGTAGAACGTCACGGATTGTTATCTAGTAATTATAATTACGACATGGCGTGGACGCAGCATTTGTACAAGCCTTGTTATGAGTGAGTCGTGTAGTGTGGATGTGTTCTTACCAATAAACAGCATTTATTAAACACAGTGAAGAAAATGGTTGGAACACTTGTGGATGTTTTTAGAAGAACGGAAGTACTGATTCTTACTCTTGTTATTTTTGTCTCGTCATGTTCTTTATCAGCATATAAATGATGAAAAGCTTTTGTCCATTGTTAACTTCTGTACAGAAAAAGTGCTGCATTCACATTTTGTTTCAAGGTGTATTAAAATTTTTATTTGAGGTTGTTTGTCACCTGCTGATTCTTTTGCTTAAATGTGTTGACAAAACAGACCAAAATAACCAGTTTCCACAGTGACTCACTGCAGTCGTTCTATAATTGTAAAATGAGAACTAGAGAAGGAAACCTCGCTACTACCCAATAATACCAGAAGTAAATGTTGACCATATTGCACATAAAGTAAATAATTCTTATTCAGAATAATTTTAGACTTCTCGCCCAAGTGATGCATTAGTGATTTTTGTAACATTTGCCATCAAGCATTTTGACATTTTATTGTAAATCAAGTTTTTATGACACAAGCAACTAGTGCATGGATACAGGAAGTGAGTCTAATACAGTTAGAGCATCAGATCATAGGCAAACCTTCTCAAGTGATAAGCGGATTCTGTATTAACAAAAGGAAAAAGAAGACGTACACGATAAAGATGCAGAGAGAAGAAACATTTCAACTTTTTGCCAGAAGGAATGTCAGTTTGAAGAAGTTCGTTGTGTTTTTTCTTTGGTTCATAACAGGCAAGTGTTCAGTTTATTCATACGGTTAGTTGGCATGTTCGGCTGTATGATGCGCTGTACTCCATCTAAAACTACAGTAGTCAACATTTGAAGTGGATCAAAAAAAGGTCATTAAAGTTGTCCTAAGAAGAAGGTTTTAGGACAACTTTGATGAAAGTTTTTGATCCACTTCAAATGTTGACTACTATACTTTAAACAGCATTTTGTAATAATTATTTTATAATAAAAAGTGCCTTGAAAGAAATTGTGACCAGTTAGACATAAATACTGCATTTTACCTTATACATTCATGTTGATTTTAACTTTTGTGTTGACTGAAAAAACACTTAGTGATACTTAAATATGATTGTTCTGTCATTAACACTGACAAATAAGTGAAACTGAAGTGGATATTTTCTTCACTCAGGTTCTGCATGTGCAACAGGATCAGCCAGCAGAGTGTTAACAGTTCAGACTGGAGGATCGGTCATTATTCCATGTTATTATAACAGGAAATACACAAAACACAAGAAATACTGGTGCTTTGATGCCTATGCAGCATACAATTCCTGCAACATTCTTGCATATGCTAATGAAACCAAAGAAAAAGTGTCAGTAATCGATCATCCAGATCAGCGTTTCTTTACTGTGACTATGAGAAACCTGCAGAAAGAAGACACTGGAGATTACTGGTGTGCTGTGGAGATTGGAGGAATATTTCAAATGGATGAAACAGAGCAGCTTCATCTCACAGTTCAATCAGGTATGAAATGAATTTCACATTGATATGAATCATTCTGATCCTGTTTCCTATTAAATCACAATCTCAAATGACTCGTGTCTGTGTGTTCAGCTCCTGATGTGTCTGTGAAGAGCAGCAGTGTATCTGGACATGAAGGTGGTGATGTCAGTTTCCAGTGTTTCTACGCTTCTGGATATCAGAATAAACTCAAACAGTGGTGCAGATATAAAGATCAGAGCTGTTACACAGTGGGGAGGACTGACACATCCCAGAATCCATCAGTCCAGATCAGTGATGATGGGAGAAGATCCTTCACTGTGCTGATGACTGGACTGAGACTCAGTGATTCTGGATGGTTCTTCTGCTCTGCTGGAGATCAAAAGGCTTTTGTTCAGCTCACAGTCACTGGTAAAACTCATTCACTGATCAAATCTACATGGGTTTTCCTGCTCGGGAAAAAGGCTAAAATAAATGTGCATCTTTTTCTGTGTTCAGTTCCTGATGTCTCTCTTGAAGATCCACATGTTCCTGTTCCTGTTACTGAACCAAATCCAGGTAATACAGACTCTTATTGCTGGTTATTATGACAAACTCTTAATAAATCATTTTAATCTTTTCTTCTTTGACAACAGTTGTGACCACTGAAGTTTTTGAAACAGGTTAGTAGACAAGTAAAATATGAATCAAAATTTATATTTTCTGTCATGGGCTTGATTAGATGCTTATAAATGTATTGGTAACACTTTATTTCGATAGTCCAGTTTAGACATTCTAACTCTAACTTTGCAACTACATGTAAACTTATTCAGCTCCTCTAACCCTAATCATGACCCTAACCTTACAATCTAACTAATACTCAAATGATTGTTAGTTGATATGCAGTTGCAAAGTTACTCATAATTAATATGTCTAAAATTGACTATTGAAATAAAGTGTAACCACTTTATTGATCTGTATAATAGAGTTGAATTCATTGTCTTTCTAAACATTTTGTCTATTTTTGCATGTGGTGTTATCTTTTCTTTAGGTTTCCAAAACCAGGTAATATAAGTGCATCAAATAATTAATAAAAATAAGCTTTATTCCCACTTTTTAAAAATTGTTTTCCATTGTCAGATGCCACATGATGGAGTGTTTCTGTCTGTCACAGAATTAGAGATCACAGGCTGTTCTCCACATTGACCTGAAGGACTTTTGGTGTCTAGATAAATAACAGGTTCAGTGTAAAACTCCTCAGATTTGTATTTGCTACTGTTAAGCTTAAGGTTAGCAGTTAGCAGACTTTTGTTTTGTGGAAGGAAGTCCTCATTGCAGTTTATTCTAGTCAGGAACCGCCCACACAGACAGGAAGTGACAGTCTGATTGACTTATAAAGTGACCAACCACAGCTCAGCTTGTTTTCAAGAGTCATTTAGGGGTGGGGTTATCTGAAATCACTTACTGCAATAATTAAATAGTGGCATGACAGACTCACATCATCAATACATAAAAGCACTGATTATTTTGTTTGCAATACAAACCAATATGTTTATAATTAAGACAATACATTAAAATAATATGGTAAGAAATACCAGTTTGCAATATCAAGCAGCATAACGAGCTGTTTTGTACAGCTAATTGTTAAAGTGTATAGTGGAAGTGAATTACACATTTAGTGTTTTCAAATTGAAACCTGCTGTATGTATCTTTTTCATGGAATTATCTTTGGTAGGGAGGTGGATGCCAGTTATAATGATGGGTCAACAGAGTGGGGATCCATTTGCAGCTTTTATTAAGAACAGTATTAACAAGGCATGGGCAAAGGCAGAGACGTAAACAGGGACAGGCAATGGTCGAGGTAGGCGGCAGACAGACAGAGTCAGGATACAGGCAATGATCAGGGCAGGCAGCAAACAAACACAGTCCAATAAACAGGCGAGGGCCAGGGCAGGCAGCAGAGAATCACAGAGGGTAAACAGTCCAAACGGCAACAGTAATAACAATCCACAGAAAACGCTCAGAAAAGATCACCGAGGCAAATCAAGACTTTGTGATGTGTGTATGTGTGTGTGCTGCTTAAATAGTGTGAGAGTGTGATGTGGTGCAGGTGTGTGCGCAATCAGTCCCAGGAATGAGGGCCTATGGGAAATGTAGTCCGAATGGTAAAAAGTCAATATTCCGGAGAAGGCTCCCTCCGGTGGTGCGGGGGAGGAAGTGCGGGAGCCTCACTTGTGACACCAGTATTGTTTGAGAGTATACCTGTTTTCTCCTGTTTATTGGACAGTAAGGGAGTAAGGAAAGTATATTGTATTTTATTTTGGTTATCTTTTCTATGTAAGTTATTTCTAACCCCCTTCTAGGAAAATTGATCTTTTGTTTGTTATTTTGGCCTTATCCCCTCCCGAAGCTTGATGTTATCTCCACTTATGATTTTGAAAAAACAAATATAAAACATATCATTTATGTAAACTAAAATAAAAAGAATACTTCTTTTTTTCACTAAGCTCTTGTGGACTTGTTGAACTGGGACCTGGAAATGGGAATGTTCCTGTGCTCTCTCCTTAACTTTTTGTTACCTGCCTTCTTTAACCCCTAGATTTTTAAGGAGGCTCGTAACAATATCTGCCCAACTAACAGGGACTGTTCCCACAACTTTCACTAACATTTTGTAAAGATTATGTAAATTTTGAGATAAAACATTTAAAAAAAAAAACATTTATAGAATGTTCTTATGCATTCTCATGATGTTGAGAAAAAAGTTACAGCAACTTCTTAGAACAACGTTCTTGAAACGTCTTCATTAAGTTTTTTACTTGAACGTTCTCATAACAGTGAGACAAAATGTTTTGAGAACAACATTTTCAGATTCTTATGTTATTTGGGCTTGATAAATGTTCTCAAAATGCTGAGAGAAAATGTCCTTAGAACAACATTATTGCAATGTCTTTATAATGTTGATATTTGATGAATATTAATGTTCTTGGAATATTACATATAAATGTTCAATTTCAATATTTTGTTTTAAGTAAAAATAAGGTTAGGAGAATGTTGTACTAACATTATTGTAACCTCTCAGCTAATAGAAACCAAGTAGGTAGCACAATAATTCTTTTTGTATACAAAATCAGAGACTGTTCATGTTCACGTTACATGTTCAGATCATACCTCCAACATGCTTCTGTTGCATTGTTTTCACCCTCTGAAATCCTCTGAGTCTGCACAAACAACAACAAGAACAGCGCACAGGCGCTAACTGAAAACAATATGTAGAGTTCATGTGGAGTTTTTGCTCATAACTTACTGAAAAATGCCCAAATCATAGATCATGGCACATCAGCAGATTTACAGCATGATTCTAATCTATTGTGTCGATCACGAGATATTACTCACAGAGTGATGTAGCATCCTTGGCTAAAAACATGTCTCTAATTTTCTGGGATGCAATGTTTTATCCAAAGTTCCCTGGAACCGTCCATGCTTGTTTTCCAACGTGGAATAACACAAAATATGTATCATTTTAAAGCATAAAAAACTCAGCTTTTTAATGCATCTAACCATTTTTATAAACTCATAACGAGTGCTGAGAAGTCCCTATAAACCTGTACCGCCCGCGGGTGCCACCTATCAACAAAAAAAAAAAAAATCATATTTTTCAAAACTACTGCCTTGATCAACACAAAATACAGGTGCTGGTCATATAATTAGAATATCATCAAAAAGTTATTTTTTTTATTATAAATTATTTTTAAAAATGAAACTTTCATATATTCTAGATTCCCTACATGTAAAGCAAAACATTTCAAAAGTTTTTTTTTAAATTTTGATGATTAGAGCGTACAGCTCATGAAAGTCCAAAATCCAGTATTTCAAAATATTAGATTATTTCCTAAGATCAATCAAAAAATGGATTTGCAAAACAGAAAAGTTCAAGTTCTTTAAAGTATGTTCTTTTGTGCACTCAATACTTGATCGGCAGGACATATTACAGCAAATGACTTGCTCCTAGCACAAATTACTGCATCAGTGAAGTGTGGAATGGAAGTGATCAGCCTGTGGCACTGCTGAGGCACTATTGAGCCTTCAGATCATCTGTATATTGTTGGATCGACTGTTTCTCATCTTTCTCTTGAAAATATCCCATAGATTCAGGTCAGGCATATTGGCTGGCCAATAAAGCACAGTAATATCATGGTCAGCAAACCACTTGGAAGTGGTTTTTGCACTGTGGGCAGGTGCTAAAGTCCTGCTGGAAAAGGAAATCAGCATCTCCATAAAGCTTGTCAGCAGATGGAAGCATAAAGTGCTCCAAAATCTCCTGGAAGATGGCTGCATTGACTTTGCACTTGATAAAACACAATGGACCAACACCAGCAGACGTCACGCCCCCCCCAAATCATTATTGACTTCAGAAACTTCACACTAGACTTCAAGCAGCTTGGATTCTGTGCCTCTCCAGTCTTCCTTCAGACTCTGGGACCATGATTTCAACATGAAATGCAAAATTTACTTTTATCTGAAAAGAGGACTTTCGACCACTGTTCACTGTCCAGTTCTTTTTCTCCTTAGCCCAGGTAAGATGCTTCTGACGTTGTCTCTGGTTCAGAAGTGGCTTGGTAGTCCTTTTCCTGAAGATGTCTGAGTGTGGTGACTCTTGATGCGCTGACTCCGGCTTCATTCTACTCAATGTGAAGCTCTCCCAAGTGTTTGAATCGGCTTTACTTGACAGTATTCTCAAGCTTGTGGTCATCCCTGTTGCTTGTGCACCTTTGCCTACCCAATTTCTTCCTTCCAGTCAACTTTGCATTTAATATGCTTTGATACATCACTCTGTAAACAGCCACCCCATTCAGTAATGACCTTCTGTGACTTACTCTCTTTGTGGAGGGTGTCAATGATTGTCTCCTGGACCATTGCCAAGTCAGCAGTCTTCCCCATTAGTGTGGTTTCAAAGAACAAAAGATACCCGGAATTTATACTGTAGGGATTGTCATTTAATGAAACTCAAATGTAAATATTCTAATATTTTGAGATACTGGATTTTGGACTTTCATTAGCTGTATGCTCTAATCAACAAATTAAAAAAAAAAAAAAAAAAAAACCTTTTGAAATGTTTTACTTTACATGTAGGGAATCTAGAATATATGAAAGTTTCATTTTTTAAAATAATTTACAATAAAAAAATGAACTTTTTCACGATATTCTAATTATATGACCAGCACCTGTAGATGCCATTTGAAAGCTTAGAGTCTGAACTTTAGCCTACAATGCATGTAGCCAATTCGATTAACTCCTAAGTAGCACTGAGTTATTTGCTGATAAATAGAAATGCAAATATTACAAAATGTGACAATAAAAAGTGTACAAGTCACTCGTTTCTAAAGGACCACTATCCAACAGTGACACCCACAGGTAAAGTTACAGCTGGAGTCTGCTTCTCTCTTGCCTCACTTGAGCTCAACAGAGCCCCTAAAGCATGCGGTGGGTTTTGTGGGGGGTAATAGAGAATGAATGGGGGAACGTGAGAGAAGGCAATGCATCCATTGCGCTATTATTAGATATGTTTGGTTTGTGAGATAAATCCCACCTCTTGTTTACGTGCACGTTCCGCGCGTCAGTTTGAACAAAATGATAGCGTCAATGGGAAGACTAATTAAAAAGTAAACAGCTCACACACTTAGATATCACCACTTTTTGTCAAGTCAAAATCAAACATGAAAAGACCTGAAAACATGATGACTGCGGGGGTTTTAGTGAACAATCAGCTTGGTGAAATTAAAGATACATCTTCGTGTCTGTGACAGAGTTTTTACCGAGCATGACTGATGATCCGAAATAAGTTGACTATTAAAAAGAACAGCTGAAAATCAATACACAAATAAATATTGTTTAAATTGTTACTGCCTTTATTATTTTTGAATAAATGTAAAAATGCTTAAAACACTAACTTGATGAGATTGACTTGGTTTTGATAAATAGAACATTAATTACATTGTTAATGTATACAAATACAAAATAGAATTGTATTTGGTTTCTTTTTTAATATTAGGGTAGAGTGGGGGAAAACGCCCCCCTGGGGTAAAACGCCCCCCACCTGTTTTTCCCAAAATAACTACTAGAGGGAGTCAAGATACATTTTCACTGTTGCTATGCACTACGTTTAACAACGGGGATAAACAAATCTCCTTGGAGAAGCTGACACCAGCGACGTATTTGAAGAGAAGAGGATTACATAGTAAGCGCTATAATTTTCAGATATTACTAAACAAGTGTTTAAGAGAATATTGTTCTGCAGGATATCACAGTGATGTATGATAGATTAATAGTGAAGTCTGTAGTTTGAGAGGATATGTTATTTATAAGGAATATAATTATATTTTAAAAATTAAAAATTAAAATTAAAAAGTCATAGCTTGTGGGGTAAAACGCCCCCTACGCTGAGGAGTAAAACGCCCCCCAGAGGGCATAGTTACTCTCTATCATAATTACTATAATAACATATTTCTGTCTATCAAATCCTTTGTTTTACACTTAATGCAGTATAACTAGGTGGTAAAATCAAAATATTTGAACAAAATAAAAAAAAATTACCTCAAGTGAGCATTAGGCTAGCTTGATAGCACAGTTAGCTTACTGATGGAAGGTGGTTAGGTGACCCAATGATAAAACATAGTGGCTTTTAATGCAATTTATTGAATATATTTCACTACATAAATATACAAATTTATAAGTTTAATATTTATTTAGGGTTTTCTGTTTGTCTTGCTGATAGCGGTGAACAAATACATCAGTTATCAACCCCATAAAGGCCTAGTGTAGAAATCTCAACCTCATATATATATTTTTCTCTCCATATAGATGCGGATATATAAAAGAAATGTTGATACATGTTGATACATTACTTGCCTTTTACTTTTAGAGATTAAAAACTAGTCTGTTCATTTTGCTGTTGATCTATGAAGCAAACTGGTTGGTAAGAAAGGGGGCATTTTACCCCACCTTGGGGGGCGTTTTACCCCACCGCTGGGGCAAAACGCCCCCTTTGTACAAAAATATTTTCAGTCAAAATACTAATTAATTATGAAGGCTGAGCAATTTTAATATTTGGTGAATAACTCCTGCCATAGTCACTCAAAACCGGGATGGCAATTCTAGTCACATTTATGTTTTGTTTCACTGTAATGTCACATTTTCCTTAAGGGGGGCGTTTTCCCCCACTCTACCCTAATGTAAAGTAATGTTCATTTAACAAGGAAAATGTGACAGTGTTAAAAGTAACGGACATGAATTTACATTTGATTTATAAAAAAATAAAAAATAAATCTGATAAAAATAAAAATAAAACTGAGGTCATTGTTTGCCTCCTCATTTCAGAACACCACTGCACACCACTGATATATATCTTTTATGTCTATATATATATATATATATATATATGTCTTTTATTAGCATTTTCTCAGCATGAGAATGTCCAAATGTTATATTTTCTAAAAAATGTAAAAGTGTTCTATCAAACGATACCAACCTTTTGACTTTCCTTGCTATAGTTTTGGAGTTATGAGTCTTTACTTTCGTGTGTCACTCAGAAAAAAAAAAAAAAAAAAACTCTAAAAATGTCTTCAGGTCTTAAAGGGTTAAATAACGTTCCAATCACGACATAATGATTTTAGAAACATTGTAAATCACTGTTCCCACAAAGTTTTCAGTACATAAATCCATCAGCTGGTAATTCTTGTGTATTTGAGACACTGTATTTTTTTCGCCTCAGATTGTACTCTTTCAATTAATTCCCATAATAAATCTCAATGTCAGTTACATCTGTCTTTATATAAGGATTATAAGTAGTACTGGATGAAATGTCAGTATTTGGAGACTTTTTTTTTTTATTGTCCTTTACCGGTCATTAGTTCCTGTTGTGTTTGGTTAATCAATCATCATGTGTTACACCAATATCTCTCCTTTTGGGTCTTAAATCTGCTAATTGTGAAAAGTTAATAGCTTCATCATCAAAAAGTTACTAAGCACAGACATAAACAAAACTGTACAAAAATGATTTTTTTTATTTGATAAACTATGTGACCTTTAATACCAGCAAAAGATGCATTTCAACCTGTGACCACATGTATGCCAAAAAAAAAAAAAAAAAAAAGATTTTAGTTGGTAACACTTTACAGTATTGTTCAGTTCATTACAATTATTTAATGCAGTACTGTAAGTGTGATAAACTTATAATGATTTTTAAAAAAAATATATTTGTTTTTTTGTTTGCAGTTAATTAATTGTGAATAATACATTAATGATAATTTATACAACTTGTGTGTTAGTATATGCAGAAATGAACATCAATCTAAATGCTGTAAAAGTGTTGTTAATTCTTAGAAACCTGAAGCATTAATTAATGTTCACAAACTTTGATACTTTTGATAACTGATACTGAACACCCATCAAACAATGGAAACAAAACTATTGAATGCACTTTATTTTATGAATATGTACAGTCTGTATACACCCTTTAGCCAGGGGGCGCAAGACATCTAAGAACATTTTCTCTTGTCTATAATAATATGAGGGCAGACAACGGAAGTTGGCCAGTTTTTACTGATGCACTCCAGTGACGACCTCATACAGGAAACACAAGCAAGAGCAAACGCAATGGCTGTATATGCTAAGACAAAAATATTCTACATTTCAATCTGGTTTTGGCTCATTTTAGGTGAGAGTATTAAATGCTGTTCTGTGTTTGTATCTAATTGATCCTGTTTATGATTTTAAAATTACATTTTATGCTCAACTATTCATGATGCTTTTAATGTGTTTTATGTGAAGATTGAACAAATTAAGAAGTGATTTATTTTGGTCATTAAATCTGTGTGTTGTTTGTTTAGGTGTTGAATGCTTCATTGGTGGGTCAAATCATGTTTTACCTATTAAGACTGGAGGATCTGTCACCATCCCATGTCATTATGATAAGAAAAACCCACCGCAGAAGAAATACTGGCGCTCAGACACCACTCTATCGAATATAAACACAACAGAGGAGAATCTGTCAGTAATTGATCATCCTGATCCGAGTCTCTTTACTGTGACTATGAGAAACCTGCAGTATAAAGACACTGGAGGTTATTCTTGTGTTGTGGAGACTGAAGGACTGTTGACTTTTATATACGATCTTCATCTCAAGGTTCAGCCTGGTATGAGATTTTGTAATTATTTTAATCAATTGTGTCTAATGTCTAATTCTCTGACTTCACACACATGTATTTAATAATCTCAAATGACTCTGTGTGTTCAGCTCCTGATGTGTCTGTGGTGAGCAGCAGTGTATCTGGACATGAAGGTGGTAATGTCAGTGTCCAGTGTTTCTACAGTTCTGGATATCAGAATCAGCCCAAACAGTGGTGCAGATATAAAGATCAGAGCTGTTACACAGTGGGGAAGACTGACACATCCCAGAATCCATCAGTCCAGATCAGTGATGATGGGAGAAGCTCCTTCACTGTGCTGATGACTGGACTGAGACTCAGTGATTCTGGATGGTACTTCTGCTCTGCTAGAGAGGCAATGAATGAGAGGCACTGTTCATCTCACTGTAACTGAGGCAGAACAAGGTAAAACCAATTATTACTGTATTTAAAAACTAAATATAAAGGTAAAACTCAGTCTATAATCAATACTATAAAGTTATTGCTGTTATTTTGACAGTAAGTGTGTCCGGCACTGAGAAGGACAAGTAAGTATTAACAAATTCTCATTTTTGTCCTTCTTGAAAATATACATATTGTGACAGAGAAACATGTTCAGTTGTAATATTTTCCTCTTGATATTGTGTTATTGTCTTTTATCTTTCAGATTGCGTTTCTGTCTGTCACAGAACTAGAGTTTTCTCCACATCAACCTGAAAGATCAGATGATTATAAACTGCTGATTCTGCTTTTGCTTTACACTCAGTCAGAAGACTAAAGATCTGTGTGAAGAATATATTACATGTCTACATTTGCTAAATGCCTAAATGTCTGTAATGTATTTTTTTCTCACCATTTTCTTCAAATGTATTTTTTCTTTTATCAAAAGTGACTTACAAATGAGGAATATACCAAATAAAACTTCAATTTTTTTTTTTTTTTTAAATGTTAATTTTACTTATTTATTTTTTTCAATTTAGCCCAAAATTTTTTTTATATCAATATGATATACAGGCCTCACAGACATAGTGCACTATGTGCTATTCGTCATGTAGAACATAGTAAACGTGTGAACAAGTGACTGATTTCAGCCACAGCTTCAGTGTCTGTTATGATGTAGGGGGCGGGACACTTCAGATCATAGAGAGCACCAGAAAATCTGATGAGAAGATAAATATTGGTGGGAGAGAGAGACTATAAATTTTAAATGGACATATCTTCCAAATGTGAATTTTGGCATTGTTTTGAACACACTAGCTTAGAGATAACCTTAGGTCTAGCATATTCATTCTAACAGCCAAAAAACTATTTTTAAATGCCCACTTTTGTCAGCTACAATGAATATTTTATGCCCTGTATCGTGGGTCTGTGTATCTTTTGGTCATTTGCACAAAAAATATTCTCGTCGCTTCATAACATTAAGGTTGAACCACTGCAGTCACGTCGACTATTTTAACATTGTTTTTACTGCTTTTCTGGACCTTGAATGTGGTAATTTCGTTGCTTTCAGTGGAGGGTAAAAAACCTCTCGGATTTCATCAACATTTCTTAATTTGTGTTCCGAAGATGAACAAAGATCTTACAGGTGTGGAACAACATGAGGGTGAGTAAATAATGACAGAAATTTCATTTTTGGGTGAACTAACCCTTTACGTTTTGTTTTTAAGGTTAATTATATACAACAGGATTTCTTTTCGTTTCATGACTGTACTGGTGTTATACAGTAAGTGAGTCAGCTGCATCTTCTTTATTTTCATGTACTGTTTCTATTTTAGTCTTCCTGGAATTGCAATGTGCCATGTGAAATGGTTTAAAACTACAACAAATGGTTGTTAAAGGGATAGTTCACCCAAAAATGAGAATTCTGTCACTTACTCGCCCTCAAATTGTTCCAAACCTGTATGAATTTCTTTGTTCTACTGAACACAAAAGAAGATATTTTGAAGAATGTCTGTAACCAAACAGTTGATGGACCCCACTGACTTCCATTGAATTTTTTTCCATACTATGGAAGAAAGAAATTCACACTGGTTTGGAACAACTTGGAATAAATGAAGAATTTTCATTTTTCAGTGAACTGTCCCTTTAAGGGCATTTGAATAAAATCTGTGTTTTTTTTTTTTGTTTTTGTGTTTTTACACCTAGGCCTATAGACTATTTCTTTGCTTACATGTATTTTACACAAAACAGACCCCAAATAACCAATTTCTGCAGTAGTCCTATATATAATTGTAAAATGAGAACTGGAAAAGGGAACATGACAATACTAGACAGTAACACCAGAGATTTAAAGCTGTTATGATTCAAGCAACCACAGAGCATGACTGCAGGAGTGAGAGATTTTGGACAATATTTATACATTTTGATTTTAAACTATAAAACATAATGGTCAACACATATTTCAGAACAAAACAAATCACTACAATATTTTCAAAATAGTTTTGAATAATATATATTTTTTAACACGCACCTTATTATAAATATCTTTTCAGACATTTTCTATATTTTAAAAACATGAAAATACACATCAAAAGTATTTATTTTATGTCATATTTAGGCTCTGTGGTGACCAGCCTTTACTTCAAAACGGTATGTAATGCAAATAGTCCTATATATAAACTATAAGAGTTATAAATTGACTGATTTTCCGTTTAGATGTTTTTCTCCCTTTTGTGTGGGATGCTGTCATAATTCACAGAAGACAAGAGGAAGTTGACGTCAGATTATAGTACAGAAGAAACACAATCATGACACTTTTACAACCAATAAACCAACAACCACCATTTTTCTTTCTTTGACTCTTTGATAACAGGCAGCTATAGGGTTTTGGGGGGTGAGGTGGGGTAGGGTGTGAATAAATGGCTGAGGAGACGCACTTCCTCTTTAAATATAGAATGTCATGAAACAGTTTCAAGTTATGTGTCGCCTAGCAACAACCTACACATCCGAGCATAAACACTCACGATATAATATTTGTTATAAAAGCAACTACGTTCACAAACCACTGAAATATGAACAGAAAAGCAAGCATACTGTATGTGTGATTTGGCATGGCAGCCAATTTGAATTGCCTTACCTAATGTAGCAAAACAAAATTTTATTCTAACTCTGAATAGATATATATCACTTAGAAAGCATGCAAAGAGCTCCCTTTATAATCATTAAAAAGCTGTCAGTCATCTCAATTCATTGTGATCTCACAAAGTGATCTGGGGATCTATCACCATCCCATGTCATTATGATGAGAAAAACCCTCCGCAGAAGAAAAACTGGCATTCAGACATCATTCCATCTAATATATACACAAACACAATAGTTTGTCCTTTATAATGTACTTGAACTGTTTCAATAAAGCATGAAGAGTCATACATTTATTTGCAGTAAGTAAACAATAAATGCAATAAATAACCCTTTTCTTAAAATGTATTAATCGGTTTATTAGTTAAAACTAGTCAGATAAATTACTGTTAATTATGCATTTTAAAGATTATCATTTTCAGTTCGGTTGGGCCAGATTTCACATGAAATTGAATTCATATGCCATTCGCCTGTGCATGTCACATTATATCAGTAAACAGAAGAAGTTCCAGCTACACTGGTATGTTTGGTGTGAAAGGCTTGAAGCTTGAAATTAGTTGTCACAACAAGTGAGAAATAAGACAACATACGCCAAACCTCTGGGGAATCACCTGGGGGGTGTTCCAGAAAGCAGGTTATCTGACTTATGGGTAAGTTTAGTCAGGGTAAGTGGATAACCTCAATTTCTGGTTCCAAAACTTGGGGCCTAGGTAAGCCAGTTTAGGTGGATAGCTAGGTATGTTTCAGATTATTTTGTGCCAACTCTGGGTTTTTGGCACCATTAAAGTGACCATTAGTGGTATTCATCATCCAAAATGTGGAAACGAGTTAGCATTTTAGCACTTTCGGTTCCATCGTCTATAAGTCAATGGGTTTTTGAATGGGATTTTGGTTAAATGGCTGAAATAAGGTCTGTGGTGAACACAAGTTCAAAGGCCAAAAGTTTCATAGCTTTGATTTATAGCCAACAAAAAAATAAAAGTGTGACCAGATCATAACCTGAAATTTAGATTCTATCTTAACTGCATTTAGCCAGCTGGTGCGAGACATTTCAGTGTTATGAGGGGGAAAGGGAGGTGCAGCAGTTACTACAAACACATAAATAGCTCAAGATACAGGAAGGGAAACTTACACAATGGCCGCATACACAAAAGTATTCTACATTTCAATCTGGTTTTGGCTCATTTTAGGTGAGTATTAAATGTTGTTCTGTGTTTGTCTCTAATGTGTTTAAAGTGGTTTGAGGATAGGTGTGAGGATAGAACTGATTCAGTGATTATTGTTAATCCTGGATATAATAATGGCTTGTGTTGTGTGTTTAGGTGTTGAATGCTTCATTGGTGGGTCGCATCATGTTTTAACTATTAAGACTGGAGGATCTGTCACCATCCCATGTCATTATGATGAGGAAAACCCACTGCAGAAGAAATACTGGTTCTCAGACATTGATAAATCTAATATATACACAAACACAACAGAGGAGAATCTGTCAGTAATTGATCATCCTGATCAGAGTCTCTTTACTGTGACTATGAGAAACCTGCAGTATAAAGACACTGGAGATTATTCTTGTGCTGTGGAGACTGAAGGACTGTCGACTTTTAACTACGATCTTCATCTCAAGGTTCAGCCTGGTATGAGATTTTGTAATTGTTTCAATCACATTACATTTCTGACATTACACAAGTTCACATTATAATCTCATATGACTCTGTGTGTTCAGCTCCTGATGTGTCTGTGGAGAGCAGCAGTGTATCTGGACATGAAGGTGGTGATGTCAGTGTCCGGTGTTTCTACACTTCTGGATATCAGAATCAGCCCAAACAGTGGTGCAGATATAAAGATCAGAGCTGTTACACAGTGGGGAGGAATGACACATCCCAGAATCCATCAGTCCAGATCAGTGATGATGGGAGAAGATCCTTCACTGTGCTGATGACTGGACTGAGACTCAGTGATTCTGGATGGTTCTTCTGCTCTGCTAGAGAGGCAATGAACCCTGTTCATCTCACTGTAACTGAGGCAAAACAAGGTACATTTTTTTTTTTTTTTTTCAATAATTAAATATTTTTCTACTACATATGAAACAGAACACAACTAAAATTGCTTTGCTTTCTACTTTTGACAGTAAACGAGGCCACAGACAATCAGAGAGACTCGTAAGTATTAAAACATTTCTCATTAAAATGAGCTTCCTTTCAAAATTATCTTCCTGGAATTATTCTATATTTGTCTCTTTTGTCGTCAGTGATCTATTTCCTCGATGTCTTTAATGCTTACATCATTTCCGTTTAATAAAAGCCTGATCAAAGTTTAGTTCCGATTTCTTTTATTCAGCTGAATTAGTTCCAGAACTCTTTCTGAGCTTTTTGAATGAACAGATTTGAAAGTGTTTTCTTATTTCCCACAGAAGTAAAGAGCTTCTGACTGTGTGGCTTCCAGCTTCAGCTGCACTTCTGCAGCTGTTGATTCTGGTCGGTGTTATTTTCACCTGGAGATGGAAACAGAGATCCAGTCAGTTTGACCTGCACTCCATTCTTAATTCTATTAATGTTCATTTCATGCCCTGCCATTTTATTTCAACAGCACAGATTCAATAGTATAAACTCTGTTAATGTCAAATGTTATTGTTTCCAATTTTGAAATAAAGAGCAAGATAAACACCAAAACATAGAGAAAAATGACAGCAGGACCATTGACCCAGTAAGTCTTTTAATTTATGAGCATCTAGTTATGAAAATGTTCATATTACAAGATCAGTGTATTTTTTTAATTTTTACAATCGTTTTATTGTGTATAAAACTGAGCTTTTTAGATAAAGATTTCAACAGTAGTTAAACGTTCCCTTAAAACACTTTCAGAACATTCAGAAAACATTCAGAAATATTTTTTATAAGTTAATGGGCAGAGTTGAATTAGAATATAATAGAATTGAGTCAAAGCGATTGACATGAGACTCTCTTTGTCTCCCTCTTCTGGTTCACACGGGTTAGCAAATGCCAGGATCCATCTAGTAGACATGTCATCAATCTCCAGGCCAATCAAAACTTTTTAGAGCACCTTAGAGTTGATTTCCCCTTATTTCTCATACCATTACATTGATTTGGCCATGGAACCTGTTGTCCATTTAGTGAATCATATGTCGATTTCTTGAAATCTTTTTCCTTATTGTTTTCTCTGTTTGTGTGAAATGCAGATCTACTGTGAACCTGAAGATCCTGTGAAATACAACATATATATAAATGATGAACGCTCAAATGTAAGTACTCCAGACATACTACTAACATGATAGCTCAGAGTATGACATATTAAGAGTATGATTTTTATGAATATATCGTGTTTAATTAGGATCCCATCAAAGACAAAACCTACAGTACTATTGGTGATGCTCCTGTGAGTGCAGCAGTAAGTTTTACATAAATATTTTAATTCATGGATTTTTTTTTTTTTTGTGATGCTGGCAATATGTAAATATGATCTTGCACTTCCAGAAGCCTCCAGCAGGGGCACTAATATACAGCTTGGTGGCTCCACACTAACAGCAGTGAGAAGAACATAGAAACAGATGCTTCTGACTGAGACTGAGTGATTCTGGATGGTTCTGCTGGAGAGACACTGAACCCTGTTCAACTCACGGTCACAATAGTATTACAGTTTTTCTGCTCTACAGTACAATCGTCCACAAATTGTACAATAACTAAATGCACATGGCTTGTTGATCAAAACCAATGAGTTGATTCTCAGTGAAACTGTCAAACTCTTCACAACTTCTAAGCATTCTTTTATCTTGTGAGCGATCACATGCAGAATGGTCTATTCAATTATCAAATACTGTCAGACATTCATGTATATTCCATAGCACTACATTCATTTTGGTAGAAGTGTGTTCAAATTCACAGTTGAATGTTGTGGAATAGAATAGGTAGAATGTGTTAGAGGAAGACATAGAGATGAACAAGTAAAAATAAACAAGTAAAACAAGTAAAAATAAACAAGCAACTGTGAATTTTCAGTCTACATATAACATACTGTATAATAAATGTTCATTTTCTTTTTGTGTATCACGGTATTGATTTTTACTGTCTGAATCTGTTTTTAAGCCTTTGTTTTTCTTTTCTTCCGTGACAGCATTAATTAAAGTTTCTTATGGGTTTTTGAAAATGATACCGTTATTGTCTCTGTAGGTAAACTACAAAAAAGTGAATTTGTGAAAGCGGTGACTTCATGCGCATGTGTATTATGTGTTCAGTCTATAGACGCATAGTGTTTCTTTACAAAGTGACATCGCCAGCTACTGGCCTGGCATGAATAAAACAGCGTTTTTAATCATTTTCGCGGATCCGTGTGTACGGGGATCGTTTTCACTACACAAAGGAAAAACTTTTCAATTTTTTGTACATCGTTGTCATGTAAATGTACTCTGAAAGTGAATGAGTCATTACTTTATAGAATGTAGAAAAAAGTAGCAAATGACAGAACTGCTCAGCATTTCTCTGCATATATGGAACGCCGGTACTGAAATCACTGTAGTAATCTGCATCCACATTGAACAAAACCAATTAAAAGAGTCTTTTTTTCTTTTTTTTTTTTACTGTGTATGTTCATGTAATAGAAATAACTTCAACACCTGACTATGCCTCCAACTGAGATTGGAATCAGCTATTTCTCAATATTTCATATGTTCATCACATTTGATATTTTACTTAAAGGGATAGTTCACCCCCATTTTCTTTTTCATCATTTACTCACCCTCAAGTTGTTCCAAACCTGTATGAGTTTTTTTTCTTTTATTGAACACAAAAGAGGATATTTTGAAGAATGTTGTTGACCAGAGTTGACGGTAGCCATTGATTTCCATAGCATTTTTTTCCCCTTCTACAGTGAACTGTCTGGTTACCAACATTCTCCAAAATATCCTCTTCTTGTTCAACAGAAGAAAGAAATTCATACAGGTTTGGAACAACTTGAGGGTGAGTAAATGATGAAAAAAATGGGGGTGAACTATCCCTTTAAAAATGCTCAAATAATAATCAGTTGTTTCAGTATTTTTTTTATTTAGTTTTTTTAATTACATTTTTCAATACTTTTGAGCTGCTGTTGTTGCAGAAGTAGAGGCTGTAGACATACTACAAACTGTGTTTAAGCATTTGTAAATAAGACCTGAAAGATCCATGATTTTGGTATTGGGTAAGCTTGTATTAAAAGAAAATGTAAGCATTTTAGAGCTGTTAATTGACTGCATATTGAGTGAAAACGACATGAATTGCGATAATGGTATGGTCACAACAGACAGATGTTGTGCTAAGAGTTTTGAAAATCTGACTACAGATTGGACAAAAGGATGTCAGCAATTGTTAAAAAAACTGTAAAAAGCTCAGTGTGATACACAATAGCATTCAGCAAGAAAAAACTGACATTTTATAGTATACAAAGCTGTCAGTGTCAACAAAAAAGTAGAAAAAACTAAATTTGTAACAAATATTTTCATGGTAACAAAACTTAGAAACATTTTGACCAATGTGGCTCACATGATGACAAAAGTATTTCTACATTTTGCAGACATGCAATAAAGTTCTGATGTTCCAGCACACAGTTGTGACAATTGCACTTACAGTTTAGACACTGTTAAGATTTTTTCAAAAAATATGCCAAAGCGGTTGAGAAAAACTGTAACAAAGTGGATTCAGACATACCCTAAGTGTACCTGTGCCATGCACTTAGATCATTAAAATAGGGACCTTCGACTCTCTCCTCAAGCTTCAAAGGCATTACAAGTTGGGAGAGGGACGACTCTCCACCACCCCTGGACTTGGTCAAACACCACCCATGACATCCAGAGAGGGGTGCTGGACGTCATTTGGCTCTGCAGTGAGCACCACTTGTTTCCACTGTGAACAGCTGTGCTGTGAACCACATTCAACCGCACAGATGAGCAGAGATGAATCACAACCAAAACAATGCTCTTCCGCAAGACACATGCAGTTTTATTTTTTAACCACTAGAGGGCCAAAAGTTTCATAGAGTGGTTTTAACTTGCAGCCAACAACATACAAAATAAAACAGATATTATTTAAATTCAGAAGAACCAAAACCATTTCACAATTTTTGTTGTAATTTCTCAAAAAGTGACACAATCACACATCATCTTCTCAGGCAGATAGAGAGAGCTATACTGAGCATGTGCTGGTAAAGTGTTATCATAAGATTATTTGTGATTGATAAATTAGTGTGCTACTAACTGTTACAGGTAAAACTAGTGAAACAGAGATGTAAATGAAAGTGTGACCAGAACATAATTGAAATCTAGAGTTAAAGCATTTAGCCAGGTGGCGCAAGATGTTTGAGTGTTATATGAAGGGGAAAAAGGGAAGTGCAGCAGTTGCTACAAACACAGTCAAACAACTCACGATACAGGAAGAGAAACTCACACAATGGCCGCATATGCAAAAGAAAAAATGTTCTACATTTTAATCGGGTTTTGGCTTATTTTAGGTGAGTATTAAAAGTTGTGCTGTGTTTGTTTATCATTTTGAAACAACAGATTTTATGCTCAGTTGTTCATGCTGCTTTTAATGCGTTTTATGTAAAGATCCAAATTAAGGAGTGATTTATTGTTAATCCTGGACATTACAATGGTTGTGTGTTCGTTTAGGTGTTGAATGCTTCAGTGGTGGGTCAAATCATACATTAACTATTAAGACTGGAGGATCTGTCACCATCCCATGTCATTATGATGAGAAAAACTCACTGCAGAAGAAATACTGGTTCTCAGAAATTGGTCTAATTCGTAATTACATAAACACAACAGAGAAGAATCTGTCAGTAATTGATCATCCTGATCAGAGTCTCTTTACTGTGACTATGAGAAACCTGCAGAACAAACACACTGGAGGTTATTCTTGTGTTGTGGAGACTGAAGGACAGCCGACTGTCACGTATGAGCTTCATCTCGAGGTTCAGTCTGGTATGAGATTTTGTAATTATTTAAATCACATTCTAATTTCTATTTCTCTAACTTCACACACATGTATTTAATAATCTCAAATGACTCTGTGAGTTCAGCTCCTGATGTGTCTGTGGTGAGCAGCAGTGTATCTGGACATGAAGGTGGTGATGTCAGTGTCCAGTGTTTCTACACTTCTAGATATAAGAATAAAACTAAACAGTGGTGCAGATATAAAGATCAGAGCTGTTACACAGTGGGGAGGACTGACACATCCCAGAATCCATCAGTCCAGATCAGTGATGATGGGAGAAGATCCTTCACTGTGTTGATGACTGGACTGAGACTCAGTGATTCTGGATGGTACTTCTGCTCTGCTGGAGAGGCACTGAACCCTGTTCATCTCATTGTATCACAGGCAGAACCAGGTAAAAGAAAAACAACAACAAAAAAAAAAAAACATTAATATATATTTCACTACTATATTGAAAATAAAACAACTAAAATTGCTTTGCTTTTTACTTTTGACAGTAAGCGGGACCACAGACAATCCGAGAGTCTCGTTAGTACTGACACATTTCTCATTAAAATGATTTTCCTCTCAGAATAATCTTCCTGGAATTATTCTATATTTGGCTGTTTTGTCATCAGTGCTCCATTTCCTCAATTTCTTTGTCTTTAATGCTTACATAATCATTTCCTCATTGCCCTGGTGATTTTTTTCTTTCTTTTTTCTATATTTGCAGAAGTGAAACAGGAATTTCCAAGAATAATAATAAAACTGAAGTCACTGCAGAAACAAAAATGTACTACATCATTATTGTTTAAAATAAAATAAAGCTTGAACTAATTCTAGATACTATTAGTCTGGTGAAAGTTTAGTTTAGATGCCTTGTTTTCTGGTGCTTTTATTCAGCTGAATTAGTTCCAGAACTCTTTCTGGGCTTTTTGAACTAAAAGATTTGAAAGTGTTTTCTTATTTCCCACAGAAGTAAAGATCTTCTGACTGTGTGGCTTCCAGTTTCAGCTGCACTTCTGCTGCTGTTGATTCTGGTCGGTGTTTTCACCTGGAGATGGAAACAGAGAACTAGTCAGTTTGACCTGCACTCCATTCTTAATTCTTTTAATGTTCATTTCATGCCCTGCCATTATATATATGTATATATATATATATATATATATATATATATATATATATATATATATTCTGATATTCTGTTATGTTATTGTTTTCCCTTTTTAAAATAAAGAGCAAGATAAACACCAAAACAGAGAGAGAAACGACAGCAGGACCATTGATGCAGTAAGTCCCTTAATTTACAGTCTAGTTATGAAAATGTTCATATTACAATATCATTTTTTTTTTCTCTGTCACTTTGGCACATTTTTGTAAAATAAAAAAAAAAATAAAAAATAATTTTTGTTCTACTTTTTTGTTGATACTGACTGGTTACTATCTAATGCAAGAATGCCAGACATGTTTTGTCCAGCTGAATGTTATTTTGTATCACACTGAGCATTTAGATACAGATTTCAACATTAGTTAAACAGTTACTTGGGGGGAAAAGTCAGTTTCAAACTGTACTTTGGCTATAGAGCATTCTGGCAAGATTCTCTCAAAGTTATGAACAAACATTCTTCCAATAACATAAATAGAACATTTGTTCAGATTTATCTGGTCTTTAATAATGTTCTCAAAACTTTAGCATAAAAACGTTATCTATACATCAATCATGGAACGTTTTCCTTTCTGAAACATTTTTTAAATGTTACTACTTGTTTCAAAATGTTCAGAAAACATTCAAAAGTAATGTTGTATTCAAAACACCCTCACAGCAGCATTAATTAATTTGCATGTCCATTTTGTACACATTTCTTACATGTGAAGTCATATATGGTGAACAGACAATTGACATCCAGGGCAGTTTCATGTATATGCTTCCAAACTTGTTTGCTTGGTAACACCACACCGCAACAGCAAGAAGCTGTCCACACTGGACACGACAAAGCGGCTGTTGCAAAATCCATTTGTCCTTCATTTCAGAAGATGCAGAAGCACATGGAGTACGTCAGAATGGGACATCAGTTTAATGTCATGAATTTGTTGTGTCACATCGCGCCACTTACAGAGTAGATTATAATTGGTTTTACTTGCTTTTGTCATGTCGTGTCTCGCCGTTCACATCTGGTGTAGACAGTGTAAGACTGTGATTTCATTACTATGTTGTTTAGAAAGTTTAGAAGAGCACACCCTATATCATTACATTGGGTTGGCAATGGAACCTGTTGTCCATTTAGTGAATCATATGCTGATTTCTTGAAATATCTTTGTCCTTATTGTTTACTGTGTGTTTGTGTGAAATGCAGATCTACTCTAAACCTGAAGATCCTGTGATATACAACACTATAAATGATGAATGCTCAAATGTAAGTAAACCAGACGTACCACTGATGGTTTGGAAATATGACATTAAAGGGTTAGTTCACCCAAAAATGAAAATTCTGTCATTAATTACTCACCTTCATGTCGTTCTACACCTGTAAGATCTCCATTTGTCTTCGGAACACACATTAAGATATTTTTGATGAAATCTGAGAGGTATATGACTTGTCCATAGACAGCAATTCAACCACCAATTTCAAGGTCCAGAAAGACATTGTTAAAACAGTCGACGTGACTGCAGTGGTTCAACCTTAATGAATGAAGCGACGAGAATACTTTTTGTGCACAAAAACAAAACAAAGATAACAACTTTATTTAACAATATCTTCTCTTCTGTGTCATTCTCATACGCTATTTACGTTCAGCGCTTCCAGGTTCTACGTTGGAATGCCGGCTCAGTATTGGCCAAAGCTGATCATGTGAGCAGCATGACGCATGCATGTGATGATGATGCAGGAGCTGGCCAATAATGAGTCGGCGTTCTGAAGAAACACCTGTAAGCGCTGAAGGCAAACAGCGTATGAGATTGACACAGAAAAGTAATTGAGTAATTAATGACAGAATTTTCATTTTTGGGTGAACTAACCCTTTAAGAGTAAGATTTGATGAATATATCATGTTTAATTATGATCCATTTCTCCACATGATACCAACAAGGACATAACCTATAGTACTATTGGTGATGCTCCTGGGAGTGAAGCAGTAAGTTTTATAGAAATATATTAATGTATTTATTGTACCTCTGGCCGTATTTTTATAATGATCTCACACTTCCAGAAGCCTCCAGCAGGTGGAACAGTATACAGCACTGTGGCTCCACACTAACAGCAACAGTGACGCTGCGTCCCAGTTCAGAGGCTGCATCATTTGAAGGCCGATTGCGTCACAGTGGCGCGACGAATGCTGCCTCAATTTCTAAGGCTCCTCCAAATGTGTCCTTCATTTCCCATGAAATGAAGGATACAACAGATGGACCCTTTGCGGCCTTGCCTGCCCCAGAATTCATTGCGCGCCAGTGACGACAAGATTTTTTTTAAATGAAACTGCTGAATTACACTTTTAAACGCAAGAATTGGGTTTCAACTTACTCAAATATCTAATGACACAAATGTAAAAATAAAAAACAACAACTTTAAAGCAGTTTAAATGTTGACATATCTTACTAAGATGCAGTTATATATAGTTTATATTCTTTATTATATACAGAAATAGACCATGGTGAACATATTTAGACAGTTTGTGAACCCTGTTTTGTTTTCAGACTGTTTTATTTTGTTTTCAGTTGAATATAACTTCCAAAAAAGCGCAGTATAAACGTTACTGCCACTCATCAATGATAGCTGTCGCAGTTGGGTGACAAGAACAGTTCTCCATAGTGTAGACTGTCCCATTTAACAACGCTCAGTCCGACCTTCGCTTCCTTCAAAGGATGCAGCCTGCGAATAACACCAGAACAGACACATCTAACCAAGAGAAACAGAAGAGGACTATCACAACACAACTTTTTTTTTTTTTTTTTTTTTTTTTTTTTTGTGGTTTTTATGCTTGTTTTACATGAAGATCTGTAGATCAGATCTACAGATTCAAACACATTAACTTTGCGTTTGCTTGATCCCTCTCCATTTTTTCAAAAGGACCCATATGAACAGATGTGAGGGTCACGACTATTGAAAAAAAGTGTTACGTGGATCGTAAATTCATCTGTTAGGCTAGTTCATAACTAGTCTCTTGAAATGAGATTATCCTTCCTATATTGTAGTTGTATATATTTGTGTCCGTTCTGTTTTATCACTGTAAAAAATACTTTCAGTTTACATGTACAGTGTTCTGTTCTCTGTTATGCATATTTTAAATTAAATAAAAGTATTTTGTAGTTGTAGTCCTTTTCCTCTTTCGACTTTTCATTACATGCATGTGTGTACGGGTGTGTGTGTGTGTCCGGGGGGACATCCCGACATTCCTACATCCCTACGTTATGGGGGCAAAGTGTACCAGAAAATACCAGAAAGTTTTGATCTTGTGGGGAAATTTTTTGGTCCCAATGAGGAAAACAAACTTCCTGTGTCCTCGTAAACCAAACTGGCTTAAAAAACATACTAAACAGTGTTTTTTTTTTAAATTCAAAAAATGTAGACAGTTTCCTGTGATGGGTAGGTTTAGCGGGAGGGGTAGTGTAGGGGGATAGAATATACAGTTTGTACAGTACGTCTATGGAGAGTCCCTGTAAACCACATATACAAGTATGTGTGTGTGTGTGAGTGTGTTTTCTGTTTTGTTTGCCTTTGGTTTCATGTTCTGTTGTCCTGTCTTGTTTCTAATGAGTAATCGGCTGGTGCATATACAGTAGTATGTTGCCATTTATTCAGGATATTGTCACAATTTAGTTATGTTTGGACTTTGTGTTTCATCATTCCCTGCCTGAGTTTGTCTGTTGTCATGGTTACTGATTTGATTTGTCAATATGTCCAGTTGTGTTATCACTAATCACCTTGTTTCTGCTGTGTACTTAAGTTCCCCTTGGCCGAATCCGAAATCGCCTCCTAAACCCTTAATTACTGCTCCCTGCGTTAGTCCACTAATACAGTTCACTTGAAGGAGTGAATGAAAACAAGTAAGTGAATCCGGACAGCTGTTGAACATCGGCTGTACACTTCGTTCGGACACCACTACAAATGGCTGTCCCCTCAAATAATGCCCCATTTAAGGGCTATAGGGGGCGATTTCGGATTCAGCCCTTGTTTAAATGCAGTTGGTCTGGTCTCGTCGATATTAACGGTTATGTTTTGTGTGCCTGTCTTGTTTAGATCAACATTTGTGTGGATTATTAAAGACTTCTGAACCTGGTCTTCTTCCTGTACTTTCTGCAACCATTTGTGACAGATGTACAATACTTTTTACTTTCGAATGGCCGTCAACAGAGATGGATGTTTTTTTTGTCTGCCCAAATATGTTTCACACTGTGGTCTGTTGCTGATGTCCATGTGCAACGTGATCTCATGAGAATACGTGTGTATTTTTACGTAAATTGTGGTTCTACCACACGTACATTTACTTACGTTTTCATACACACATAAACGTACAACATTGACGTATTTAGAGGACTAAAACGTAAAAATACTTACGTATTAACAGCAATAAAAACGTAAATCATGTAACGTAAAGTGTGAATGTATATGAATTCCCATGTATTAATATTAAAATCGTGGCTTTAATGATTTAATTTTGTTTTTAGTAGAATTTATTGAAAGCAGTTTACTCATCTACTTAATATGAAATAACATTTCTGTTCGTGACTTGTGCTGCTCATTTCAGAGGACTGCATAATGTTAAACAAGACTACAATTTAAAACCTTATGAATAAATTTTCTGTAATTGTTTAACCATTTTGTAATATTTAGTTTGTTTGCTGTGCGACACAGAAGGCGTTTTCTCCTATGCAGTGACTGACAATACAACCATAAGATACACCAAAACACAACATAAATTCACAAATCACATCACTTTTATTTGTTCGCTGTTACTCCCAATCTTTAGAATCCATATGTTTGTAAGGAACAGATCCAAATTCAGCCCTTTATCCGCCGATCTTCATCTTCATTCTCAGCAACAGCGACCATCACAGTCAAAGCTCGCGCTCGTTATGATTCAAATTGAAAGTGGCGCCACCCTCGAGAAGCGTTACGACATGGTTTACGGCACTGATATCGAACGCTCATTGGTTCTCACCTGCTTCGTCACAGATTGCGACATGCCGTGTTTCAGTGGATTGACATTTGAAATGAGTGTCGCGCCTTCACGGAGAGAAGCCGGATTCATAATATTTTCATGGATTAATAAGCTAAATTCTGCTCTGTACCCTATAAAAACTATTACCGCCAGAGAAGACTGACTGGAACTCATCATCATTTGAACTACTTTTGGTACCACTTTTGACATTTTCGCAAAAAAAATAAATTATTGTGATTACGCTTGTTTGTCTGTCACTCTTTTATTTATATTAGTAGGTAGTTTAAAGAAATGGTTATAGGTAGGTTTAGGGATAGGTGTAGGATTAGTGGCTCAAAATATCGTTTTAATGTTATATTTTTACTAAAATTGTCATTTTCCTACACATTTCTGCCCATTATGTTTTATTCTTTTAACATTCTGTATAAAATGGGTAGGTTTTTAGGTTCGGGATGGGGATTAGGGATCTTACATTTATCTACAAAACGATAAAAGGGAAATTATACATATATCTTTAAGACATGATAAGATTCGTAAATATTTTACGTTTTTTTCGCTGTAAAAACGTAAGTATTTTTACGTTTTAGTGCCATAATTACGTCAATATTGTACGTTTTAGCACCTTTCTAAACGTACAAAAATGTACGTTTTGTGTCTTTGAAAGTTACGTATTAATACCTACGTATTAACAATGAGACCAGGCTGCCATGTGATGAACACTGTAAGCAGAAGTCAGTCTCTGCTTGAATGTTAAAGTGTTGCTTCTTTACTTACTCGTGTGCTTTTGTGGTTGATTTCTGTCCAACACTCACAGTGTACATTCACACATTATTTTCTTTCTTGCTCAGAGGTTCAGCACACTCAATACTGGAACTAATACAGCCACAACACATTTAGAATTGTACTTGAAATATGTTTAAATGTATTTTTTTAAATTGACATAATTGGGAATTATTTTAATGAAATATGAGAGACTGGGGAGGTTTGCAATACTACTTTTTATCTCAAATTTTGATATAATTTCCCATATTTTTCTGCTACAAATTGAGATCTTTTGAGTTGTAACATCTGAAAATATGGACAGTTTATATTTTGTACATGCATTTATTTTGTTAATCAAATTTGCTTGTTCAGAATTATTTTAAACCAACCCCCATGAACCCCTTCAACCAACTCCAGACATTTCATTTTTAAGCATAAATTAGAAAAGGTGAACAAAAAAAGAAAACATTTTATTGTAAAACAGCAAAATTATTGAACACATGATTAAAAAAAATAAAACAAGCTAACAATTAAACATAGCAGTTTGTGTTAATCACTTTCATAGTTTTGTCAAAAGTGCAGCTTATACAATGTAACATTTTGTTCAGTATTTGTGCAGTAATTAACAACCTTCTCTTTTCGAGTAAATGTTACATATTAAATTGCTCAAGAAAACCTGCTGATTCAGATTATACACTGCTGTCATTTACAGTTTTTCTCGATTGCTTAAACACATTTCTTGAAACTATGCCTCATTTTCTCAAAACAGTAAACACAAATCCATAACGTCTCACCCAATTCCCCAAACATCCTATTTTCAGGTCAAAATGAAGCTCTACACTCAAAACCATTCACTCTTGCTGAAAAACCAAACTTTGTCCTCAGACATGACACACAAGCCCTCAAAAACACACACACTACAACATAGTCTTACACACTAGTGAGATAAATTCAAAACAATACTACAAAATCCAAAAACCAGTAATAAGTTATGTTGCTTGTAGTTCTCCCCCTTCAAGGAACTTTTCAAATGATGAACACATG
Organism: Ctenopharyngodon idella; assembly: GCF_019924925.1. Classification (NCBI taxonomy): domain Eukaryota; kingdom Metazoa; phylum Chordata; class Actinopteri; order Cypriniformes; family Xenocyprididae; genus Ctenopharyngodon; species Ctenopharyngodon idella. The sequence goes on along the minus strand of NC_067221.1, from coordinate 38,986,748 downwards.
TATACACTTGCACATTTTTTATTGCTTAATGTACTGTACAGTACAATACACCAAACAACAACAAGAAATATTCTGCCCCAGCATCACGTCTTTGGTCTGGGACGATCAGAGAATCTCATCAACATCACAGGTTATACTGGTCCTATCCAGGCAGCGGGGGGGAAAATCCTCTTGCATGCCTGATCCACCCCTGGCACACATCAACTGAAATGTCTAGTCGGGCTTCTTCCATTTCATCGTCTCTGTGTCCCACAAAAATAGAAGTACTGATTACTGTAACTATAACACATGCTTTTTACAAAATGGAAGCAAACAGAAACTCTATCTGTATGTAAGGCAGTTTGATGCATGTGTTGTAACAGAGTACAGCACTCAAAAGTTACAGTAGAGTACACTGAGGTACACCTACCTGTTTCCACCCTGAAGGTTCTTACGATCGAGGCGACAGTGAAGCAACTTAAGTTTGGCTGAACTCATTGCCCAGCCTCCCTCATAGTCATACCATGGACAAGGACATGGTCAACTAGTGGCACAAATTTCATCTGACACTCCTTGTCTCCTTGCCCCTCATCCTCATCCTCCCCTTCTTAATCCTCCTTCACCTCTTCCTCCACTTTTTACTGCTCCTCCTCCTCCTCCTCCTCCTCCTCTTCCTCCTCTCTGGTGTCCTTGACCTTTTCAATCACATCTCTGGATCCATTGTTCCAAAACTGAATGAACTGACTGGGACTCTTTTATCTCTCTGTTGAAGGTTCTGATCGGTGTGTGATAAATTTTGACTCTTAGTGTTTCCACGTGGGTAACTGTGTGCTAATTGAGCTCAAGCTGTGTTGACTTGAGTGAACAATATTGAATGCTAGTGCTTTCTAAATGACAACATGGTGTAGGCAATGAGAAATGAAGGGATTTGTGTGTAGAGTTCTGCAGTGACAGTTCAACAAATCTGATTCATGTGTCAAAAAGAGGAATAGTGTTTATAGTTTAGGGAAATGGGTGTGCTTTTTAATAAATTGCGTTATGGTTTCCCCCTTCCGTATTTAAAGCACTTTGAGTACCCAGAAAAGCGCTATATAAATGTAAGGAATTATGGTTTTGAAATTTTAGTTCAAAAGCCTGGTTATAGTGTTTAAACAATCAGGAAAAACTGTAACATGCATTAACAAATTAGCCACAAGTAAAATGTTTATTTGTTGTTGTGTTGTGGCTAGGGTTGGGAACGGTTCGGTTCTCATCCGGAACCGGTAGTGTTTTTTGAAAAGAACCGGAACCGTGCAAGATTTCTAAGTTTCGGTTTCGAAAACGGTTCTGGTGCGATGGGTGGGCGAATTAGAGACATCGTGAATATTATAGCAATGAATGCACTGAAAATCCCTCGCGCTACGCGTATACGTCAGATTTCAATGCAGAGAGAGAGAGAGAGAGAGGTGCCCAAAGCTGCACGATTAATCTTTAAAAGATCGCGTTCTCGATTTCATCACCCACATGATCTAATTCCTAAATGACAATGATTTGCCCGTGTATATTAAACCTTTGACAAAAATAAAATCGCGACATTCAAATCTGCGTTTGCGCTGCCGTTGATCTAAAGAGAGTTGTCATATGTAGATAAACAGCTTCACAAACAATATTTTCAAACGCACAATATTTCTGTGTTACAAATAGGCCTATTCCAATTATAACAGAAGTATACAAAAGTTTATTATTCAGATAGAAACGCTGGTGTTTATGTATAATAAATTAGGCTACCTTCTGACAGTAACTGTACTTCAAATAACAACTGTATCGATTGCATTGTTACGCCACTAGGTGGCAACAAATTACTGTTAAAAATATGTCTATCACTGAATCATTCTTCCAGAAACAAGTCTTTATGAATCCAACTTACAAAAATATTCTGTTTCATCTGTCTGAATTTTACATGTGTGTTCAAGCATCTTGTCTAATTTGTGGTAACCATGAGTGATACATTTGTTACTGTATTTGTTAATCTTTGTTAATGTTAGTTAATAAAAATACAGCCGTTCATAGTTTGTTCATGTTACTTCACAGTGCATTAACTAATGTTAACAAACACAACGCTCGACTTTAATAATGTATTAGTAAATGTTGAAATTAACATTAATAAATGCTGTAGAAATGCAGTCATTAGTTCATGTTAATATAGTTAACTGATTTTAACTAATGAACCTTATTGTAAAGTGTTAGCGAATTTGTTGAGATTTTGTTCTGTTAAATTCATTTTACAAGAATAATAAACACAAAAAGGATTGTTTGAGTCAAGTATTGTGCATTTTTCCCTTACTACTATTTTTTATTAGTTGTTTAATTATTTTAATGGAACCGGAACCGGAATCGTTAGGCAGAACCGGAATCGGAATTGGAAAATTTCTCATGATTCCCAACCCTAGTTGTGGCTAGTTTGAATTTGCTGCTGCAGCTTATTTGCTCACTTGTTAACACTTCTGTGGTTTCAGGCGATATTTCTGCTCTGAAACAGGAGGGAACAGATAGACACTGCAAGAAGTGAGCAGCTCCTCTCATACACACACACTCCACTGTAGACATGATTCACCCTCTGATTCTCTCTGGGATTTTACTTTACATCTCAGGTAAAACAAAACTATAATTCTGTTTAAAAAGCATTATTAAACTATTGTACGGTCTGTTGTTAAATTGTTAAAATGGTTTAACTTGAATTCTTTAACCTATAATTATACTATATACATTAACATCTGTATATGTGCAGTTTGCGAGTGTTTTTTATGTTTTCTCCTCTACATTTATTCTTGTCTTCAGGTGCTGCTGTTCATACACTGAAACTTAATATAGCAGTGAAATCTGGATCATCTGGCATTATTCCATGCGTGTATGATAAACAATATAAAGAAAACCGCAAATATTTGTGTAAGGGACTAGTTTGGAGCTCTTGCCGTATATTGGCATATGCAAATGAGACGGGAAAATATTCCATCACTGATTATTCAGACCAGAGTATTTTTACAGTGCGATGGGACAGTCTGGAGACCGCAGACTCTGGAAAATACTGGTGCGCTGTGGAGATTGGTGACTATGGCACCATAGACACTAGTTATTATTTGTATCTGACGATACAATCAGGTAAAGAACATTTACCTTTTTTCTGAGAAATATGATAATGCATTTTATTAAAATAGAATATAATGTAAATATGAAATAATGTAGCTATAAAGAGTTATAAATAATGTAAACAGTTAGTGTTCTTGTTGAGTTAGGTGTGATAGATATTTATTTCTGTACACAAGTAAAAAGAACTGAAAAAGGAGAACATGTTAACTGAAGACAGTGATTAATGAAGAACCCATGTGACACTAACTATTTTTAGAGATATCATGATTGTTCTTCATTTACTGTCGAATTAACACTAATTATTCTGATTCTGATTCCTCTTAATGATTCCGGTTCCTTGGAGTTCACTAAGTGAATCAGATCAGAGACCGCTGCGAATGGTGTTTTGATTCACTAAAGTAAGAACTGGCTTTTAACAATCATTCGTTTGGGAATCAGAAACTCTCGCAGCACTGAATGGTTTAGATTCATAAAAAATAACCAACTTATAGAAGTCATTTGTTGAGGAGTCAGGCTACGCTTGTTGCACTGTGTGTTTTTGACGTACTAAAGAACCAGCTCATGAGAGTCATTCGCATGGGAACTGGACTATACTGTGCGTTTCCCAAAAGCATCATTAGCCAACTAACACAAGTTCTATGGTTGCAAGTTCCATTTAACTCTGTTGGTAATGATGCAACTTGTGACCCCTGGTCATGCGTATGTTTTAGATTCATTAAAAATAACTGACTCATAAGAGTCATTCATTCGGGAATGGCCATTGCTGGTTGCCCTGTACGTATGAGTCTGAAATCACATACTCTCTTAGGTACTTATTTTGAATAAGTACTTACTTTGCAAGTGCTAAATAAGTACGTTCAATATAGTATGAAAGTGCGTTGTATGAGTGTAATCCAGACATGTTGTCATTATCACATGACCAGTGTTGTGCAAGTTACTTCCAAACTGTAATACATTATAGATTACTTGTTACTGTTATTTAAAAGAAATTCGGTAACGCTTTAGATTACAGCCTGGAAAGTACTGCATACTTACAATGAATTCACAGCGTAACTTTAGATAATTATAGTGTACCTATAAAGTGTACGTGTAAGTATAGGGGAACAATATGTAAAGTCTTGGGAATAAAGGTGTAACATCCAGGAAAATAACAAATTATTTATACTGTAAGTATTTTAGAACTAAGGGATACTTATACTATTATGATAGACAACAATCTTACGTTTGGGAGCAATTTAGCGAGAAAGTGCACTGATTAAGTTGTTTCAAGGCAAGTAGAAAGAACTATTGCAATATTTTTTAATACATGGGGAAATACAGTTGCAAGAAAAAGTATGTGAACCCCTTGCAGAATCTGTGAAAATGTGAATAATTTTAACAAAATAAGAGAGATAATACAAAATGCATGTTATTTTTTATTTAGTACTGTCCTGAGTAAGATATTTTACATAAAAGATGTTTACATATAATCCACAAGACAAAAAAAAATAGCTGAATTTATTAAAATAACCCTATTTATAAGTATGTGAACCATTGATTCTTAATACTGTGTGTGGTTACCTAAATGATCTACTGTTTTTTTGTTTTGTGATGGTTGTTCACGAGTCCCTTGTTTGTCCTGAGCAGTTAAACTGAGCTCTGTTCTTCAGAAAAAATCTCCAGGTCCCCACAGTCATTATGCTCCAGGTAGCATAATGACTGTAGGATATCCAGGGCTATCCAGGCTACTAACAATATAGCTTATAATTGGCAAAGTGAAGGCTCAAGACAATGCAAGAAAGGATGACAGACAGAATCACAAACTATCCAAGTCTGTTAAAAGTATGGTAGAGGTATAAAGTGATTATCTGACAAACTCGAAGTAATGCGCATACGTCCATCTCGCGAATGTCCATCTTCACCCATTAGCCGCTTTTCCACTGGCCAGCATGAGCACAGAGGCCAAAATCATGGCGCGTTTCCACTGTTGGGCCAGTAGCCTCACGGCACTCCTGTAAAACCCGCCCTAAACACACCTTCACTGGACTACGTCACACAATACAAAGTTACACACCAGCGAGAGGGAGATGAAATAAATAAATCGCTAAACAAATATATCAGAAGCTGTCATTTAGTCTTTATTTACAAACTTGGACACCACATGCGGCTATTGACTGACCACGAACAGGTAATAGAACTTACTTGCAGCATTTTTCATCCATTAAAGTCCACTTTCTAATAAAAATTTCCTGATAATTTACTCACCCCCATGTCATCCAAGATGTCCATGTCCTTATAGCGGACTTCAATTGGCCCCAAATGGTTGAAGGTCAAAATTACAGTTTCAGTGCTGCTTCAAGGAGCTTTATCTAGCAAAACGATCGGTCGTATTCTTCAAAAAGCTTACGCTGAATGTCCTACACCTTCCCTATTCAACTTACGGAACGAACGCGGCGCCAGTTCTGTTTTTTCTGTAAGTTTAATAAGGAAGGTGTAGGGAATTCAGCGTAAGCTTTTTGAAGAATACGGAATCGCGGTCTGGTGGAAGCACTTGTGATGTGATCATTTGTGTCTATAAACCATATACATTTTCATTTTTTTAAGAAAATGACTGTTCGTTTCGCTAGATAAGACCCTTATTCCTCGTCTGGGATCATGTAAAGCCCTTTGAAGCTGCACTGAAACTGTATTTTTGACCTTCAACTGTTTGGGGCCAATTGAAGTCCACTATAAGGAGAATAACCCTGGAATGTTTTCATCAAAAACCTTAATTTCTTTTCGACTGAAGAAAGAAGGACATGGACATCTTGGATGACATAGGGGTGAGTAAATTATCAGGACATTTTTATTATAAAGTGGACTAATTCTTTAATGTCTCGTGGTCTTGCTGTTTTTTTTTTTTTTTTTTTTTTTTTTTTTTTTTTTGAACAATTAAATTTTGGGCTAAAATTATGTTGTAACGCAAGCGTTACTGAACATGTACCGAGTAAAATATTACTGAAAATTGATTAGTAATGCCTTACACTACTGCGTTACAGCAAAAAGTAATATGTTACTGTAATGCATTACTTTTGTAACGCGTTACTCCCAACACTGCACATGACCTACCAGCGTTCACTTAGATAACAGTTCCTTTCACAGTTGCGTCACTTCACTGCCATTCACGAATCCTCTCTTGTGGCCTCATGGGATAGTAAAGCGTCCATCATATGCACACTTCAGAATCTTGGCAGAAGTAGTTGGTCATCCGGGTACTTTTAGCCTACAGAATTTGGCCCGAACCAAGAGTACTCCCCCATATCCCCGGCTGGGATCCCCAGCAGAGAGTGAGGAGTCATGGTGGTGGAGAGATGTAGAATACTTGTGAGGAACATAGGCAAGTCGGCTATAGGCCCCCTCACGTGATGATTGGATAGATCATTTGAACGTGTTCCTCCCAAACTTTGCTAATAATACATCATATAGTAGGGAAGTTTGTGATTTCGGACGCAAACGATTTTTGATGCACCAAAAAGAATCATTTGGGAATATGACAACATTGGTCGTGCTGTATGTTTTTAACTTACTAAAAAGAACCCACTCATAAGAGTCATTCGTTCTGATTACTCTGATTGCTGGATGTAGTTTAAAAAAGCAGTTTAGCAGTAGCAGTGCAGGAGGCAATTTTTAATTCAGAAATGGAAACTGTTATTTTGAATTTAGCTGCTGTCAGAGTAGGATATTTTACAGTTTTCTGTGTGCATCGGTGGAAGAATGCATGTTTGATAAAGCACAGGAAAAAAACTTCATCATTATTCAGTTGCGTAACTATTTAAAATTGAACCAGTTTTAAATAAAGTGTTACCAACCATAGAAAATACTTTACAATATCAAAGGAATTTAGATAACTACGTTTTATAGCAAATAAGACAATTGATGGACAAATCTTATTGTCTTTTTGACTGTGTTCAGCTCCTGATGTGTCTGTGGAGAGCAGCAGTGTATCTGGACATGAAGGTGGTAATGTCAGTGTCCAGTGTTTCTACACTTCTGGATATCAGTATAAACTCAAACAGTGGTGCAGATATAAAGATCAGAGCTGTTACACAGTGGGGAGGAATGACACATCCCAGAATTCATCAGTTCAGATCAGTGATGATGGGAGAAGCTCCTTCACTGTGCTGATGACTGGACTGAGACTCAGTGATTCTGGATGGTACTTGTGCTCAGTAGGAGATCTGCAGGTTCCTGTTCAGCTCAATGTCAATGAACCCAATCGTGGTAAAATCACAAATGAATTCGGATATAAAAATAATGCCACTCTTAATGCCCTAAAAATAAATTTTTTTTTCTACTTTCAAGCAGTGACAAATATTCCAACAGCTCTGAGACTCTGAGACAGACATGTAAGTGTCATTTTCTGACTATATTTAAAAGAATCAAATGCATTTAAATACTTTTGTAGCCTGAAAATGTAGGCTGAGGGCTGTAAAAAGGTCAAAACATTTGCTGTGACATTATTTCTGTATGATACTAGTAAATGTAAGGTCCACCCAATGGCCCAACGACAGAATCCAAAGGTGTGGGCGAAGGTTTAATGAAATATTTTTTAATTTGCGCTTCTGTGAAGTTCACTTAACTTAGAATTTATTAGAAATTAGAATTTATTTTCAATTTTACTTTATCTCTGTGTAGTAATTTAGATATTTGATTATTATGGCTAACTCATACTTTTAATTTTTCATTCATTAGGACCCGATGTCGCACAGAATCTCACGTGAGCCAAGTCGTGAGCTCACGGACACAAAATCGCCAATTCTGATCTTAGACAGAGGATGCAAGGTTAACTATTTACCTTTAAGTAGGCCACTCCATGCATGCTCATAACAAAGTGTCATTTTCGTAGTCACATTCATACAACTTGCTAAGTCAGTGATAGACAGAAATCAAAAGGTCCCAGATAATGTGGCCCATGCTCCATTCATTTGGGGCCTTCAGTTTGACCTATCCTGGACACAATATTTGCGGTGACACCAGACTCCACCTTATCTACTAGAAATAAATGATTTCAGAAGAATACAGAATCAATCAAATAAAACATTTTGTTGGTCAGGTAAAAATGATGCCAATTACACAATTAAAAGCCAGTTCAGAAATGATAAATGCATAACATCAATTGCTCAAAGATGAATCTAAGAGTGAGAAATGCATACCTGACAGTGGAGAAACACACAGCAGTGTGTGAGTTCTGAGTGCAGGACTCTAGAAACTGACACTGCACTGCATGGGGGTTTTCCTGCTAAGACAGAATGTGAGATCAAACACCCTGCAATAAATCAATAAAACTCAGTAATCTGGAGGGTTATCTATGCTTATATAATGCATCCCCGCTTATCTATGCATCCCCCTCTTTCCATTCCCTCTTCATTCCCCCTGAGTCAAGACACTGAAAGTTCACTAAGAATTTACCACATATGATGTACCTGTTTAAACTATTGTTTTTTTTTCCCTTTCATATTTGGTCATTTTAAGTGTCTGAGTGTGATTGGTAAAATGGTCTCAATTTCACCCAAGCCACTTGAATTCTGGGATAGATTGGAAACTTGTTGTGGGTAGTGTTCCTTTAAGACATGTGATAATCATGGCTCCTCTCCCCCGAAACTAGGTGCACATAAACAGGCACAACACAATTCCAAAATATTTATGTAGTACATACTGTATATACTGCTCTTTTGTTCTGGTCTAGGTATTTAAGGAAAACTGGCAGAACAGTCATTGGTATTCTAAAATCAGAAAACCAGCCTTATGAAAAGTTATAGTGATATCGTATATTGTTAATTAAGTAGCCTTTTTTTTCACAAGAATCGGAAATCACATTTATTAATATTAAATATAATATTTAAACAATAAACATTTATTAAATCGATTATTATTAAATGTTCACCTTTTGATTATTGTTATCTCTAGTAATTATGTCTGAGTTTTTATTTCCAACCTATTTTGGGCTCATTTTAAGTCATCTATAATAGTCATTTTTAAACAATAATTAGGTTAAATAAAACTTCCCAGCAGGTTGGGCAAACATTTAACCCAGCTGCTGGGTTTGTCCATTTTCAACCCAACTTGGGCTGATTTTAACCCAGCATTTTTTAGAGTGTATAGGCTACGTAGCTACTCATTCAGCAATTCCTCTGCTGGCATCACCATACGACAAACATTGTTTATATAATTTATTCATGTAAAAAACTAAACTCCCAATATATGCTTCAATGCGGGATATAAAGTCGTGAGCGATACTTAATGTTGCCGTGAGTTTAATACGTTAAAAATATATAGTATGTATTAATCTCACGGCATTACATCCTGCATTCAAGCATCGTGTAACTACAGAAGAGTCAAGTTTTAAATAGGAAAAATATCGAAACTCTTTGGTCATTTTTGAGCGAGATGCTAACGGTCTAATCAGATTCAATGAACTATGCTAAGCTATGCTAAAAGTGGTACCGCCAGACCCGGAGATCAGCTGAATGGATTCGAAAACGGTAAAACTCAACTGTTTAACTCTAGGGGAGTTGGAAAATGAGCCTATTTTCAAAAAAAGTGGAGTGTTCCTTTAATGGCAATAAGTACGGAGCCCTGCTACGGAGCCCCAGACATGACATGCAGGAAAAAAATAGTAGGCTAAATCGTGCGCACGATTTACTAATTCGTTCCCTCGATTTACTAAAACGTGCGCACGATTTACAATTTCGTTCCCTCTATTTATAAGTCATGCGCATGATTTATAAACCGAGGGAACGAAATAGTAAATCGTGTGCACAATTTAATTTTTTTTTTCTTGCATGTCATGTGCAGGGCTCCGTAATTTTGCATTATAATCGAATATATTTAACTAAATTGAGACGGAGCATAAGCTTACCCACCCACAGCGTGCAGTACACATTGCAAATGCTGTGTTCCGTCATCTCCGGTCTTATCGAACATTTTTGCCTGCAGTTCTCACATAACCCACATGAGGGCACCAGTAGCCTACAACATGAAATTAACCGCTGCTAAATTAATAAGAATTCACAATAAAACTAAATAAAATCCTAACTCTGTTACAATAGATTCATTAAAAAAAAGCTCATAAGAGTCATTCATTCGGTAGTTTGCAATGCTGGTTTCCCTGTATAGCTGCGTCTGAAATGTCTCTCTTGAGCAGTGTTGGGGTAACACAACAAGTAACGTGAGGTACGTAATGAGATTTTCCAAAGTAACTAGTAGAGTAACGCATTACTTTTAAATTTACAACAAAATATCTGAGTTACTTTTTCAAATAAGTTATGCTAGTTACTTTGTTTTCCCATTTATTGACTGACAGCTCTCCTGTCCCCATGTTGAGAGAAATTGGGAGCAAGTGCAGAGGCGTTGTGTGTGCTGTGTAAACATGATGGTTATTGTAGTTCTAGACTAAATGTGAACATGCATTTACTCATCTCACTTGCACAAAAACAGATTCAGTATTCCTCAAAATGATTAAAAACTGTGAAATGCAAACTCAGAATATCATGCAAACCTGCAATAATTAAAAATGTTAAATTACATTGTCAAATATACTTTATGTATTTAATCTCAATTTATTAAGCAATGTCTTTACTGCTGACCTTCGATGATCTAATTTAACCATGCTAAGCAAAAATATTTAACATATAAAACATTTGTTTCATTTTTTTATTTTTTTATTGCTGAAGTAAGAGTGTTGAACTTTCTTTCCTGTCCTATTCTTCTGTGATCCAGAATGGCAACACAGGTTAAAGGTTTGTTTGAGCTGCGTCCTCTACAGGCGTGAATTTCCTTCAGCCTGAGGCTTATTCATTTCACTTTTAGTGTGAAAGGGCCTTAACATTTGACAAAAATAGAACTGTTATTTGACATTAAAAAACAAACCAATATCAATAGCTATTTAAACATGAAAGCCTATTGACTGACAAATCTTATTGTCTTTTTGACTGTGTTCAGTTCCTGATGTGTCTGTGATGAACAGCAGTGTATCTGGACATGAAGGTGGTAATGTCAGTGTCCAGTGTTTCTACACTTCTGGATATCAGTATAAACTCAAACAGTGGTGCAGATATAAAGATCAGAGCTGTTACACAGTGGGGAGGAATGACACATCCCAGAATTCATCAGTTCAGATCAGTGATGATGGGAGAAGATCCTTCACTGTGCTGATGACTGGACTGAGACTCAGTGATTCTGGATGGTACTTCTGCTCAGTACGAGATCTGCAGGTTCCTGTTCAACTCATTGTCATTAAACCCAAATGTGGTAAGATCACAAATCAATTCAGCTACTGTATAAAAACGGTAACACTCTTAATGCACTAAAACTACCCTAATGTTTTTCTCCTTTCAAACAGTGACAAATATTCCAACAGCTCCACCATCTGACTCTGAGACAGACATGTAGGTGTCATTTTTAACATTTGACATTTTGGGTGGGTGGGGGGTTTATCCCTTGAGTTGTAAAAAGGTCAAAACAGTCAGTGTTGATTCTCTAATATGATTCTTTAGCAAGCTTACAGTGATATATTGTTGATTAATACTTCTTTATTAATAATAACTGCAAGTCATGGTTTTATATTTGATGCGATCACTGTTCAAAGGCATTAATACTGGATCTAGCTGCAACATATTAATGTCTATATGTGAGAGAATGACTGAGTCAGTCTAATTAAGCATATCCGTAAATATTAGTTTGATTTATACTTTAACAAATGACTTTCCTTTACTGTGTGCTCTTTTACATGCAATTTACAATAAATAGGATTTACTTTCAAGCTTCATCAAAGGTTACAAAATCACCATAAAGGTTTTATGAAAGTGGTCTATATGACTAAATTCTAACTCTTCTGAAGCCAAACAATAGTTTCATCTCAATAACACTGAATGTCTTTGCAACTGCTCTTTTTGGCACATTCAGGAGTATTCAGGAAAGAAGTAGTGATGTCTGATCATGAATTAATAATTCAGATCTTTTTAATAAACCTGCTGATCCTGTTCCCAAAACTAGTCTAAATAATTTGTTCACAATTTGGACTGATCAGGTCCTTTTTGAGGAAAGAAATGCATGGAGAAGAGTGACATGTACATTGACCTTCTTTCTTCCATGGTAAAGAGACTTTCTTTCTTCCTTGGAGCACAAAAGGACCGAGAAGGATGGAAATCTCCTTTTGTGTTCCACTGCAGAAAGAAAGTCATACAGGTTTGGAATGACATGACTCGATTGTTCTTTCATTTTGTAATGAACGTTTGTCTTTCTCTTTTTACATTGTTTTGCAGGATCACAACACAGTCATCTGCCAACAGAAATTCTACAAGTATGAATAAAATAATGAAACAGTAGAAGCAGCTGAACTGGGTTGATCAGATTAAATATTTTTAATGTGTTTAATAACTAGTTATGATATGAAATGTGTAAAATCATTTATCCATCAGAAAAGACAACATAATACTCTGAAGACAATCATTGTTTAGATGCACCACATACTATGGAAGCCCATTTCAGCCACATAAAAAAATGCTTTAGTAAATCATAATTATGACATAAAAGTAGACTATGAGATAAAAAAGTCATAATTATGATAAAAAAGTCTAAATTATTTGATAAAAAGTCATAGTTGTGATATAAAAAGCTATGATATGAAATTATGACATTAAAAGTATGAAAAAAGTATAAAACTGTGCTTTAGTAAATCATAATTATGACATCAATTATAAATTATATGATAAAAAAACGTCATAATCATGACATTAAACATCAAAACTGACAGTTAACTTCTTATGTCATAATTATGATTTATCAAAGAATTATTTTTTTCTTGGTGGCCATAACAAACAGCTTCTTTCATTATTAATAACACTCTGATCAAACTAACTTGTTTCTCTGTTTCTGTTTTGGCAGCATCTATGATTACTGAAGTTTTTGCTGTTCTGACAGTAAATGCGACCACAGACACTGGCCCCGAGGAGGACAAGTAAGTCTTAAAGGGTTAGTTCACCCAAAAATGAAAATTCTGTCATTAATTACTCACCTTTATGTCGTTCCAAACCGTTAAGACTTTCGTTCATCTTCGAAACACGACACTTCAAAAAGTTCATAAAGAGACTGTGAAACTAATCCATATGAATTGAGTGGTTTAGTCCAAATTTTCTGAAGAGACGTGATCGTTTTATATGATGAACAGATTAAATTTAGGCTTTTTTTTTTTTATACATATAAACATTCATCAACTCACACATTAGTTGTGATAAACGGAAGCTTTGCTTGATGTGCAAGAACCAATGAGGTTTATTCTTGTTACACATCACATTTGAGCTTCTGCAAGAACCAATGAGGTTTGTTCTCAGGCATCAAGCAGGTTCAATTGACCTTCTGTGTATGTTTGCTGATCAATGTTTATATGTGAGTAAAATCCTAAATTCAATCAGATTACATTAAAAAGATCTTTATTTGTGTTCCAAAGATGAACAAAAGTCTTACGGGTTTGGAAAGACATGAAGGTGAGTAAATGATTAAAGAATTTTCATTTTGGGGTGAACTACCCCTTTAACAAATTCTCTTTATTGTGAATTTATTCTTTAGCAAAATCTAAACTTCACATGTATTTAATGTTACATAATATATTTCTTCTAGTCTTTCTTCTGACAATATATGTGAATAAATATATTGTGTCAGAGAAACATGTTCAGTAATATTTAATAGTGTGTTATTGTCTTTTATCTTTCAGATTGCATTTCTGTCTGTCACAGAACTAGTTTTCTTTACATCGACCAGAAAGATCAAGTGATTATAAACTGCTGATTCTGCTTTTGCTTTACACTCAGTCAGCAGACTAAAGATCTGTGTGAAGAATATATTACACGTCTACATTTGCTAAATGCCTAAATGTCTGTAATGTTTTTTTTTCTTCAAATGCAGACGATGTGTAACCATTTCTCTTCAAATGTTTTTTTTTCCTTTCTTTTATCCAGTCACTTACAAATGAGTAACATACAAAATAAAACTACATCATTTAAAAAAAAAAAAAAAAAATGTGTTCATTATGCATTTTAAAGTTTTTTTTTTTTTTTTTTTTTTTTTAATTTAGACCATCTTTTATATCAGCAGTTATTATTTATTTATTTTATTTTATTTTTCTAATTGCCCCTGACCTCACAGACAATTTGTACACATTTCTTACATGTGAAGTCATACATTGCTGGCCAAAAGTCACTGTTTGGATTTAAATTGGCAAATACTTAACAGTCTATGACTGGGTCATTATTGCTGTGATTATTATGTTTATGTATTTTCCAAAAATCCTTGCTGGAAATAACATCACAACCTTTATTTCTATCAAGAGGTGCATCAATTTTTGGTCAAGATCTTGTATTGACAATGCAAGAGGTGAGCACTCTGTAAAGTCTACTTTCAATGAATTTAAGGTCTGGACTCAGAGGTGCCAATTCATGTGTGAAAATGATTCTTCATGCTCCCTCCAACCATTCTTTCACATTTTGAGTCTGATGAATCTTGACTTTGTCATCCTGGAATATGGCCATGATGTGTCTTCCTACATGGTTGTTTAAGAAATGAAAAGATACACACTCCATCAGTTAGGGTTGAAAGAACTGTTGCCAAACATAATAAAAGTTGCGCATCGCAGAGCAGTGCAAGACGAACATTTGTGGTTAAAAAGTATGTTATTTGTTTATTTATTTTTTTTAAATGACCGATCGTCTAAAGACTACATATGAAATAGGTATCAAAATTAATGTTGGTAACTTTGACTAAAAGTAATGACTAAGACTTGACAAAAAATGTGATGACTTTTCGTCGACTAAAACTAGACTAAAATATGAAAAACAAAAATGACTAAAATGTGCCAAAATTAACACTGCACACTACAACACAGTCTTACACACTGATGAGATAAATTCAAAACAATACTACAAAATCCAAAAACCAGTAATAAGTTATGTTGCTTGTGGTTCTCCCCCTCAAGAAACTTTTCACATGAACACAACAAATGTATACATTTGCACATTTTTTATTCACCAAACAACAACAACAACAACATTCTGCCCCAGCATCACGTCTTTGGTCTGAGACAGGCCAGAGAATCTCATCAACATCACAGGCTATACTGGTCCTATCCAGGCAGCGGGGGGGAAATCCTCTTGCATGCCTGATCCACCCCTGGCACACATCAACTGAAATGTCTAGTCTGGCTTCTTCCATTTCATCATCTCTGTGTCCCACAAAAATAGAAGTACTGATTACTGTAACTGTAACACATGCTTTTTACAAAATGGAAGCAGACAGAAATCTGTATGTAAGTCAATTTGATGCATGTGTTGTAACAGAGTACAATTTGATGCATTTCTTTTCATTACAGTAGTATAGTGGAACATCTACAGTACCTGTATGTGTTGTAACAGAGTACAGCTCTCAAACGTTACAGTAGAGTACACTGAAGTTCTCCTGTTTTCCTCCCTGAAGGTTCTTATGATCGAGGCGACAGTGAAGAAACTTAAGTTTAGCTGAACTCATTGCCCGGCCTCCCTCATAGTCATACCATGGACAAGGACATGGTCAACTAGTGGCACAAATTTCATCTGAGACTCCTTGTCTCCTTGCTCCTCATCCTTGTTCTCCTCCTCTTCCTCTTCCTCTTCCTCCACTCCTTACTATTCCTCCTCCTCGACTCCGTACTCCTCCTTCTCCTTCTCGACTCCGTACTCCTCCTTCTCCTCCTCGACTCTGTACTCCTCCTCCACTCCTTACTCCTCCTCCCCCTCCTTACTCCTCCTCCTCATCTTTCTCTCCTTTGTCCTCCTCCTTCCTCCTCCCCACTCCTTACTACTCCTCCTCCACTCCTTCCTCCACCTCCTCCTCCTCCTCCTCCTCCTCCTCCACTCCTCCTTCTCTCCTCCTCCACTCCTCCTTCTCCAGGAACTCGTTCTCCTCCTCCTCCTCCTCCTCGACCTTTTCGATCATCCATTGTTCCAAAACTGAATGAACTGACTTGGGCTCTTTTATCTATCTACTGAAGGTTGATTTGTGTGTGATAAATTTTGACTCTTAAGGAGGTGATGATACACAGGGCAAATTTGTTGCCCATTTTCAACAGGAAAGTGCCCAAGCATCATTGCTCAGTGACATTGCTCAAAAAGTTGCCCCGTGTATCATCACCTTTAGTGTTTCCACCTGGGTAATTGTGTGCTAATTGAGCTCAAGCTATGCTTACTTGAGTGAACAATATTGAATGTTAGTGCTTTCTAAATGACAACGTGGTGTAGGCCAGTGGTTCTCAACTCCAGTCCTCGGACCCCACTGCTCTGCACATTTCGTATGTCTCTTTTATCTGACACACTCAGTTCAGTTCATGGAGCTCTCTCCTAACAAGCTGATGATCTGAATCAGGTATGTTAAATAAGTGAGACATACAAAATGTGCAGAGCAGTGAGTCCTGAGGACTCGAGTTGAGAACCACTTGTGTAGGCGATGAGAAATGAAGGGATTTGTGTGTAGAGTTTTGCAGTGACAGTTCAACAAATCTGACTCATGTGTCAAAAAGGGGAATAGTGTTTATAGTTTAGGGAAATGGGTGTGCTTTTTGATAAATGGCGTTATGGTTATGAAATTTTAGTTCAAAAGCCTGGTTATAATGTTTAAGCAATCAAGATAAACTGTAAGAGTAAGATTTGATGAATCATGTGCTTGTTCATGTCCTCCACAGGATCCCAACAAGAACATAACCTACAGTACTATTGGTGATGCTCCTGGGAGTGAAGCAGTAAGTTTTACAGAAATATATTATTTCATGTATTTGTACTGCTAGCAGTATATTGAAAATGATCTCGCATTTCTAGAAGCCTCCAGCAGGTGGAACAGTATACAGCACTGTGGCTCCACACTAACAGCAACAGTGAGAATAACACAGGAGCAGACACTTCTGAACAAGAGAAACAGAAGAGCTTGTTTTACATTTAAGCTTGATTTACATGTAAATCTAACTGATCCACAGATACAAACACATGAAGTTAACTTTACATGTTTGCTTGATTCACCCCATTTCTTCAAAAGGACCCACATGAACAGATGTTACAGTTTTTTTCAACTGCTTACACACAAAATCTTTACTTGTCACACAATTTCTGAAACCTGACACTCAAACAGCAGAACCACACACCAAATCTGCAAAACCATACACTAATTCTTGGCCTTTTACCAATTTTTCAATTTCATAAAACACTTTTTGCAAAACATAACACACAAATCTCTATGTAACACACAAAAATCTAACAGGAAGTATCTTGACTTCCTTTTTCAAACACAACCAATCAAAATGCCACATTAATTCATCAGTGCTCCACACTTACTCCTCACATGTGGAAACACTCATTGCTTTACTTAACACCATCCAATCATGTCTTTAGAATAGGCCTATAAATACGCCAAAGGTCAAGTTTTAGGTTTTGAACAACTTTTCTGTTGTCTACTTGCTTCCATATTCATAATTTCTAAACCCTATTGAGGATTTTTTATTCTCCCCATGGTGCTGGAAAGTGCATGATTGTTGTCCCTATGTCAACAAAACACTTCTCCAAGCAATGGAGGAGGCATGTGGAGACACTGACGCTGCCTCCATCCAAGGTTGGATGCGCAAGAGAGAACTTAGCATGTGACGTGTTGTGGCAAAAAATCAACACTGACTCTACTGCATACGAGATAAACACATCCAATTGTCTTTTGAAAGTTTTATTTTGTGCAAGAAAGGTCAGACAGTCATACAGAAACACAAGTAGCTGCGGAGTGTAAGACAAAGAAAGCTTCCCTTCACTTTTATATCTCTGACCTCCAAGGCTGAAGCCTCTGTCCTTTTACCATATTAGGAACATCTTTACCACTTCAGTGTTTTTCCACTTGTCACCCAAAGAATGCATACTTAAACACTTCTGAGAATAACACAATCATTTAACCATAAGCATATAAGTAAAATCATATGGAAATTATACAGAAACTCAAAATTTCCCCCACAGACGTGGATGAAGTATTGTGGCCGGACCCAGCGAGGAGGAGAGATGGAGCCTAGATACACCCAACCATCTCGCCCACCAACAAAAACACACACACAACAAACACATGTTGGGTTTTACGTATACTGTACAAACCGTATATTCTATCTACCTACACTAACCCTGCTACTAGACCTACCCATCACAGGAAACATTCTGCCATTTTAGATTTTCAGAAAACATCATTCTGTATGATTTACGTATAAGCTTGTTTCCTCATAGGGACTTACTGTAAAAAATGTCCCCACAAAGTCAAAATGCACTGGTATTACTATAGTTGTGGGGACAATTGGTCCCCTACCAGGACGCACATACACACCATTCCTTTGGAATATTCATTGTTTCAAAATTATGCTAGTTTTTTTGGTTGTTTTTTTTTTTCCAACTACACATGGTTAATGTATTTTTTTCTTTCGTACTGTGTAATACTTTATTCACAACCACAAATGCTTACAGTAAAAAAAAAAAAAAAAAAAAAATAGTTTGGTGTTAATCTTGCTTTCATGCTTACCATGAATTTTTCAACATCTCTCTGCCAATTACAATCTCATGAAAGAAGAGCTGTAGGTTTTGAATAACTGTGTGTATATGATATATCCAAAAATAGAATATTATGGCAAATGTGTTTGCAACGTAAGACAAATGTTTGCTTTTGAGATGTGTTTGTGATATTTTGAATGCAGTGCTTCATTCTGCAAGAGATGTGAGGCATGTGTGTGCAATTCTTGGATTTGTGTGTGAAGTTTTGAAAAAAAAGAGAAAGTTTTAAAAATGTGTGTAAGCAGTTGAAAAAAAAAAAAACTGTAATAGTTGGTTCCCCGTATATACGCTTCTTCTTTGTCTCTTGAGAAAAATCGATTGTCTAAATTATATGTTTTGTGTCTGTTTCATCTCTTCACTGTAATATATATATATATATATATATATATATATTTTTTTTTTTTTTTTTTTTATTATTACTTGTACAGTGTTCTGTTGTCTGTTTGTTTTCATTTTTACAAACATGCTTATTTAAAATTAAAAGTAATTTTTGTGTGCACTGTGGTCTGTTGGCCATGTGATGAACACTGTAAGTGGAGCAGAAGTCAGTCTCTGCTTTACTTACTCATGTGTTTTTGTGGTTGATTTCTGTCCAACGCTCACAGTGTACATTCACACATTATTTTCTTTCTTGCTCAGAGGTTCAGCACACTCATTACCCGAACTAATGCAGCCACAACTAATTTAAAACTACTTGAAATATTTTCAAATATATTTTTTAAATGACATAATTGGTCATTATTTTAAGGATATATGAGAGACTGGGGATAGTTGTAATACTATTTTTTTTTATTTTTTTTTATCTCAAAATCTGATATAATTTCTCATATTTTTCTGCTGCAAATTTTGAGGTCTTTTGAGTTGTAACATCTGAAAACATGGACAGTTTAGATTTTGTGCATGCGTTTATTTTGTTAATCAATTTTGCTTGTTTAAAATTATTTTAAACCAACCCCCATGAACCCCTTCCACCAACTCCAGACATTTCATTTTAATCATATTACAGTTTTTTACGATTGCTTAAGCACAATTTTAAAAACAAGGCTCATTTTGTCAAAACACTACACACAATTCACAGATCCACACACACAAGTAGCAGAACACCTCAGTTCTTTTGCAAAATGAAACACTTCATTCAAAACTTTACATTAATTTAACAAAACCCAACTTTGACACTGTATGGAACACACATGGTTCATACATTCTGATTCTGTTTGATTCATTTACACACTGCTGTGCTCAATCTTAAACACTTGTAACTCTTCTAATGATATAGTCTGGGTTTGATTTTTTCAGAGATATTTTTTCAGAGACCATTCAATACATCCATGACTTTCCAAAGGTTGTATTTTGCACTGAAAATCAGAACGTATTCTAAATACAATATATTACACGAACAAAAACATTTGTGGAGACAAAACAAAAGGATGATTTTAAATGAAAAAAAAAAAAAAAAAAATAGAAAAAACACCTAAGCATCATCTCTTCGCCTAGCTGGATCTGGCAATAGCACTTCATCCACATCACAGGCGATGTCCTCTCACGCAAGACAGCGAGGGAAGAATCTTCTTGAAAGGTGAATCCATCCTTGGACAGACCCTGCATCAGTTAGGTCACAGGCCTCTTCCATGGCTTGAATGAGGCATATCCTGACATAGGGCTGGAGATTGTAAACCTTCCATGCCAAAAAATAAAAAAAATAAAACCTCCTCAGTGGGTTTTAGAAAGGGACAGTATGGTGGGAGGTATTGGAATGAAAATTGTGGACACTAATGAAACCAGAGCAGATAGGTGGAAATTTACATTGTCCTATATGACAATGTATCTCATCTGCTCTGCATCCATTTGGTCTTCTGCTGTGACGATTTTGTGTAGTCTGTCTAAAGTGTGAATATGTGGGCCGTGTTGTAAGGGCCTAAGTTGGCATGCTGGTGGAGGACCCCATTCTGTGTAATTGCAACATACATTGTGATGTTACCACCACGTTAGCCCGGGACATTCAAAATGATGTTTCTCCCTCTCCCTCTTACTGCAACATTGCCTTCCATTTTGTTGAAGACACATAAACTCACCTTTTGCCTTTTTATAGTACTTGCACCTGATTGTTGAGTTTACAGTTAAGCACCTAAATGTCTGCACACCTGATGGCCATGTTTGATCAACTGGTTTATAGGGGTGGTATTTTGGAAAGCAGAAGTGAAATTATGTTAGATTTCTGTGTCTAATGTAGAGAAGTGTGTTTAGTGCTGTGCAAAACAAAGTGTGTAGTGTTTTGTGTGAGGCTGAGAATGTGCTTATAGTTCTGCAGATCTGGGCTGAGGTTTTGCTCCTTGAGTGTAGAGTGTTATATTTAATTTTAGTGTGTAAGCAATCGTAAAAAACTGTAATTCAAAAAGGTGAACAAAAGAAAACATTTTATTGTAAAACAGCAAAATTATTGAACACGATTAAAAAATAAAACAAGCTAACAATTAAACATAAGTTTGTGTTAATCACTTTCATAGTTTTGTCAAAAGTGCAGCTTATACAATGTAACATTTTGTTCAGTATTTGTGCAGTAATTAACAACCTTCTCTTTTCGAGTAAATGTTACATATTAAATTGCTCAAGAGAACCTGCTGATTCAGATTATACACTGCTGTCATTTAACATGCATTAACGTGTTCACAAACCAAATTAGCCACAAGTAAAATGTTGATTTGTTGTTGTGTTGTGGCTAGTTTGTGTTTGCTGCTGCAGCTTATTTGTTCACTTGTTAACACTTATGTGGTTTCAGGCGATATTTCTGCTCTGAAACAGGAGGAAACAGAGAGACACAGCAAGAAGTGAGCAGCTCCTCTCATACACACACACTCCACTGTAGACATGATTCACCCTCTGATTCTCTCTGGGATTTTACTTTACATCTCAGGTAAAACAAAACTATAATTCTGTTTAAAAAGCATTTTAAACTATTGTACGGTCTGTTGTTAAATGGTTAAAATTGTTTAACTTGAAATATTTAAGATATAATTCCACTGTATAGGCCTATATTTAGGCCTATATGCAGTTTGTGAGTGTTTTTTTATGTTTTCTCCTCTACATTTGTTCTTGTCTTCAGGTGCTGCTGGAGTTAATAGACTGAAACTTAATATAGCAGTGAAATCTGGATCATCTGGCATTATTCCATGCGTGTATGATAAACAATATAAAGAAAACCGCAAATATTTGTGTAAGGGGACAGTTTGGAGCTCTTGCCGTATATTGGCATATGCAAATGAGACAGGAAAATATTCCATAACTGATTATCCAGACCAGAGTATTTTTACAGTGCGATGGGACAGTCTGGAGACCTCAGACTCTGGATATTACTGGTGCACTGTGGAGATTGGTGACTATGGCACCATAGACGGCGGTTATTATTTGTATCTGACGATACAATCAGGTAAAGAACATCTTTCCAATTTACCTTTTATTTTTTTTCACTGAGAAACATGATAATGCATTTATTAAGGGGAGACACTACAGGCAAAAACACTGTTTTTTCAGGCACCTGTCAATTTTGAGATTTTGCACTTTTTGGCTTTTCATGAAGTGTTTTTTCAGACTGGTGGAAAGAAAACATCCAAAATACACTTTTAAGTGTATATTTTATAGGACTTTATCTATTTGCGTCTATAGATTTCAATTACAGTAAATATCTTTAAAGGCCGTTTTCTCAAAATGAGTTTTTTCTCCTGCTCTGAGTCAGAAATCTCCACTTCAGCAGAACTTATATACACCATACTTTACAGTTTTATTCCTATCTATATTCTGAAGGTTTTTACAGAGGGATTTGTTGATATTTAATTTGCCTGATTTTATATAACATTTTATTCCTAAAAAAAATGGTGAAAATATTTTTTTTTCTAGCTGTTGATAATATTTTCTGATTTATGGAGTGATAAAAAGAGATATCCAAAATTCCCTCTGTAAAAACCTTTGAATTTAACATGTCCAAAAAATTAAACGAGAATTTTGAACCTGACATCATCCAATATTCAGATTTTTGTTCTAGAAATGTATGCAAATTAGCACATATTTAATTAGATAATGCCTCATTTGCATATTTAAACATAACATTTTAGAAAACTTGTAATACAAAAAATGTTTGCAATTTTTTAATGTAATCAATCAGCTGGAGTAGTATGGTGATATCTATTAGTTAATTTTTTTACCCTATTCACCTGGGGTGTCTCATAATACAAATATGAAATAATGTAGCTATAAGGAATGTTATAAATAATGATACAGTTACAGTTCTTGTTGGGTTAGGTGTGATAGATATTTATTTCTGTACACAAGTAAAAAGAACTGAAAAAAGAAGAACATGTTAACTGAAGACAGTGACTAATGAAGAACCCATGTGACACTAACTATTTTTAGTTGCTGAGATATCATGATTGTTCTTCATTTACTGTCGAATTAACACCAATTGTTCTGATTCTGATTCCTCTTAATGATTCCGGTTCCTTGGAGTTCACTAAGTGAATCAGATCAGAAACCACTGCGAATGGTGTTTTGATTCACTAAAGTAAGAATTGGCTTATAAGAATGATTCGTTTGGCAATCAAAAACTCTTGTAGCGCTGAATGGTTTAGATTCATAAAAAATAATCAACTTATAGAAGTCATTTGTTGAGGAGTCAGGCTACGCTTGTTGTTTTGTGTGTTTTTGACGCACTAAAAAAACAGCTCAGAAGAGTCATTCATTTGGAAATCGGACTATACTGGGATATGTTTACCAAAAACATTGTTAGCCAACTAACGCAAGTTCTATGGTCGCAAGTTCTGTTGAGCTTTGTTAGCAATTGCTTTTGGGAAACGCACCTCTGGTCGTGCACATGTCTTAGTGTGACGGGCTCAGTCTCTGGCCGAACAATAAATGCACAAACATAAATGCTGGTTTGGTGTATTTCTTCTTTTTACTGCAGGCTATAGACTGTAAAATGAAATAAATCACCCTTTAGTGGTTGTATTGCTGCAGGCATAAGTGACCCACAGCGTGCAGTACACATTGCAACTCTATGTTGCGCCATAACAGCTTTAACAAAAATTAACATCGCAACACGCGATCACACTTTACATATAACAAATGTAATAATAAACAAAAACATACAAAAAGACATACCTGTAATGAAATAAATCACCCTTTAGTGGTTGTATTGCTGCAGGCATAAGTGACCTAAATAAATGTAAAATAACATCAACCGTGCCCTTGTGAAAAAAGAGTGCACTTTAGTATACTTTTATAAAGTGTACTTATTGCACAAATAATATACTTTAAAACAACACACTTAAGTGTGAATAAAATGTAATGTTTTCATCGCTTAAGTGCATTCTATTTGTAATTAATTTCAAATGTATCACAGATATTAAGTTCATATTAAATGCAATAAGTTGAACTTTTGAGTGATTTTTTTTTAACCACTTAAGTGGGACTTTAATACAACTTTATGATAACCTTCGTAATTGCTTCTAGTATCTTTAAAATATAGTTGAAGTGCACTGCTCAATGTACTAACAAGCAATTAATGTGAACTAAAATATATTTTAATATCAGTTATCAATACACTTAAGTGTGAATTAAATGTAATGTTTTCAGCTGCTTAAGTGCATTCTATTTGTAATTAATTTTAAATATATCACAGATTAAGTTCATATTAAATGCAATTAGTTGAACTTCTGAGTGATTTTTTTAAACCACTTAAGTGGGACTTTAATACAATTTTTTTATGTACTTTGAAATATGGTAAAAGTGTACTTCTGAATGTACTGACAAGCAATTAATGTGAACTAAAATATACTTTAATGTAATTTACATGTACACTATTATATAATTTAATACATTTGTAATTACATTATTTACATACATTTTTATTTAATACATTTGTTATTACATTATTTGTAATTACATATAATAATGAAGTTACAATTTAGTATATTTCAAAATATTACAATCAACACAAATGCAAATCGAAACCCTCTACATTTATTGACAAAACAAGCTCTATAACAAACACACAAAAACCTTTTTGTTGATGCACAAGAAAACCCAAGAAACACTATACACAATCACAAACAATTACAACACTTTAACTGTCATTTAGAAAGAGTCTGGAGGACAGTGAGGCAGTGATCATTTTCTCCCTCACATACAAAGGTACCTAAACCTAAACCTACCCATCACAATACTTTCTGCATTTTTACATTTTCAGAAAAAATCATTCTGTATGATCTATAAGATGATAAATAAGATAACACCCATGAATTAATACAAACAAAATGTAAAGAAAAGAAAAGATTCAAAACTTTACACTTTACAATAACTTTTTATTAGTTAACTACTTTAGTTAACATGAACTATGAATGAAAAATACTTTAAAGCATTTATAAATCCTAGTTTATATTACTTATGCATTATTAAAATCAAAAGTTGCATATGTTACTAGACAATGCACTGTAAACTAACATGAACAATGACTATACATTTTATTAACTAACTTGAAAAAACTATATTTTTTATTACCTAATGTTAACAAAGATTAATAAATACTGTAAAAAAGTTAATGCACATAGTTAGATCATGTTGTCTAATATATTAATTGATGTTAACAAATGAGACCTTATTGTAAAGTGTTACCGAACCTTGTTACTTATAAGCTCTGAAACCTTTACTAGCACAAACATTAAACAGGACCAAAAGGTTTCTTTTAAAAT
Organism: Ctenopharyngodon idella; assembly: GCF_019924925.1. Classification (NCBI taxonomy): domain Eukaryota; kingdom Metazoa; phylum Chordata; class Actinopteri; order Cypriniformes; family Xenocyprididae; genus Ctenopharyngodon; species Ctenopharyngodon idella. Next base: position 38,961,304 of record NC_067221.1, on the reverse strand, counting down.
CTTACTCCAGCATTACAGTGAATGTAATTTTGAAAAGAAAAAAAAAACAAACAAACAAAAAAAAAAACTTGATGAATTCCAAAGGCACAAAAACAAGAAAACCAAAATTGTCTGTTTCCAACTTTTTTGTTGTAGGAAAAAGTGCTGTTTATGTCAATGTCCTAGAAGCTCTCCATCGGCAGAAAACCTCAAATGTCCATGAAGCTGCGCACCATCTCTACACAGTATGCGTAAATGGACATGTTCCAAAGAGGCAGGAAAGTAAAAAAAAAATTACCTTGAGAAAAAAAAAAACAGAAGGAAAACAATTGTTTTTAAACAGAGTCAGTCCATTATTATAATTGGCTCAGTTGAATGAAAGCAATAGATATGGATATATAGTTGCACTCCAAAGTTTATATACACCTTTGTAAGTTTGAAAATAATCAAAAATGAACAAAGACAGTTGCTGTCCTTTTCCACCACCCTTCTAGACCCATTTGCTATTCCTAAAGGCAAAGAGTTGCTGATAGTGATTGAAGCCTGCGGCCAAGATGTGTACTGTATACTGATCATCTCCTCCGCTTTAATACCAGTTACAGTGTGAAATAAATATGAATAAACATCTGAAGGTATGTTACAAATACAGTACAACTGATCCATAACGTCACATTTAATCGATCAATCAGTGTTTCAACCGCGGAAAGATGTCACGTAATGTCACATTTACTTCAGAAAAATTATATTCAGCATAAACTCGTTAGTCAGCTATAGAGAGGAGCATTCTGATACATATATGCACCACGTTACATATTTATTATAATTTTATTTTAAATATTTATTTTATTTATAATTCATTTATGTATTTAATGCATGTTTGAATAAATCATTTATGACAGACACGATTTAAATGTTTATATTTCAAAAAACAAATTGGAGTAGAAATATAATTATGTAATTCTAAAGTTAATATTATAACTTTATTATAAAAAAACATAATTTAAATGTTGGTATGTAAATCAGTTAATTTTAACCTTCAATATTATAGTAATATTGTACCAAGTGACTCCCTTGTATAGTTTACAGCATTATTTGAGAGATTTTTTTTCCTCAAGAAAATTTGCCATTTGCTGTATCTGATACACATCCAAAATAATCGATATTGAATCGAAATCGAATCGTAAGCTTGTAAATAGATATCGAATCGAATCGTGAAAATTGTGTCAATACCCAGCCCTACTGAATACTGTTAGACTTAGCTGAAAAATATAAAGCACTATTTATTTCATTTGTATCTTTGTTCTATGTTTATCTATGCTTATAATTCACTCACCTATAAAATCTACCCAATCCTCCTAGAATGATTAATTCTTTCCAAATAGAGCTATTTAAGTCATCTGGTGATTTTTTTTCATATCGCAATATATATTGCAGAAATAAATATCACAATGTCATTTTTTTTCCAATATCGTGCAGCCCTAAACTATAAGTTTCTTGTCTGATAATGTTTCTTTAGTCATTCGGTCATCCTGCAGCCTGAACCACTGTAGGCAAATCACCCGAACACCTTGCAGTATCTGCAAAATGTTAATAATTTTAACAATATGGGGGATCATAAAAATTTGCATGTTGTCTTTTTATTTAGTACTTCCCTGATGAAGCAGTTCATTCTGCAAGGTGTAAGTAAACTTTTGACCGCAACTGCATCACCTAAGATGAATTACCTCAGTCATCAGGACAACACTGTAGTAGAATCCTGGGAGAGGCTCCTTCACACTTCCCACAAACACCAGGATTCCAGTGACCACACCATCTTCACTGACACTGGCCTTTAAACATAGAGAACATTTTATAAATGTTTTTATTCCTACTTTACAGGGAATTAAACATAACTTTATCAATTACACAAATATAGAAAAACAACCCAAGACCCAAGCAAATTGAGGGGTCGTTCACACAGAATGCGTTTTTGCTTTGAAAATAATGATATAATATCATTATATATAAATATATAATGATTAGATGGGGATTTGTAAGTGCACAGGTGAGAATTTATTACTTGCAAATAGAAAAGATTCAAAGCATTTAAAAGCTATAAGGATAGTTGATGTCAGTGTTTTAGCTTGTAGTGTGTGATCAGGGTGTGCTGGCTGAATTAATGGCAAAACTTGTAACATCGCCTCATCAATACGGGTCTTTGATTCCACACAGCTTACACTGTATATCTCCAATAACAAATCTGTACTGATCCTACAAAATAAATATATAACTCCAGATAAGCACAAAAATATTACATATTACAAACACAAACAGTAATTGAACACCTCACTTTTCAAATGCAAAAAGAAAAATAGATTATAAGCAGTATTTCTAGAGGGGGTGATATATTGAACATACTGGTGGTTATAATAGCGATTAGATGGATTAAATGTATAGAAATGTCTTTGAATGTTACAAGATCAGATCTTTGAATTTAGTTCTGCAAATTTAACTTTAAGTCATTTAAAATGATTTAAAAAGTCAGAGTTCACTTAAAATATTATATTTTCAGCACCAAATTCTTTGAACACGCCCACACGCGCGATCACATTCATATATAAGAAATTATTATAATTATTATAATTAACCGCTGCTAAATTAATAAGAATTCACAATAAAACTGAATAAAATCCTAACTCTGTTACAATAGATTCATTAAAAAAAAAGCTCATAAGAGTAATTTATTCAGTAGTTTGCAATGCTGGTTTCCCTGTATAGCTGCGTCTGAAATGGCTCTCTTGAGCAGTGTTGGGGTAACACGACAAGTAACGTGAGGTACGTAATGAGATTTTCCAAAGTAACTAGAGTAACGCATTACTTTTAAATTTACAACAAAAGAGTTACTTTTTCAAATAAGTTTTGCTAGTTACTTTGTTTTCCCATTTATTGACTGACAGCTCTCCTGTCCCCATGTTGAGAGAAATTGGGAGCAAGTGCAGAGGTGTTGTGTGTGCTGTGTAAACATGATGGTTATTGTAGTTCTAGACTAAATGTAAACATGCATTTACTCATCTCACTTGCACAAAAACAGATTCAGTATTCCTCAAAATGATTAAAAACTGTGAAATGCAAACTCAGAATATCATGCAAACCTGCAATAATTAAAAATGTTAAATTATATTGTCAAATATACTTTATGTATTTAATCTCAATTTATTAAGCAATGTCTTTACTGCTGACCTTCGATGATCTAATTTAACCATGCTAAGCAAAAATATTTAACATATAAAACATTTGTTTCATTTTTTATTGCTGAAGTAAGAGTGTTGAACTTTCTTTCCTGTCCTATTCTTCTGTGATCCAGAATGGCAACACAGGTGAAAGGTTTGTTTGAGCTGCGTCCTCTACTGTACAGGCGTGAATTTCCTTCAGCCTGAGGCTTATTCATTTCACTTTTGGTGTGAAAGGGCCTTAACATTTGACAAAAATAGAACTGTTTTTTGTCATTAAAAAACGAACCAATATCAATAGCTATTTAAACATTAAAGCCTATTGATTGACAAATCTTACTGTCTTTTTGTCTGTGTTCAGCTCCTGATGTGTCTGTGGAGAACAGCAGTGTATCTGGACATGAAGGTGGTAATGTCAGTGTCCAGTGTTTCTACACTTCTGGATATCAGAATAAACTCAAACAGTGGTGCAGATATAAAGATCAGAGCTGTTACACAGTGGGGAGGACTGACACATCCCAGAAACCATCAGTCCAGATCAGTGATGATGGGAGAAGATCCTTCACTGTGCTGATGACTGGACTGAGACTCAGTGATTCTGGATGGTACTTCTGCTCAGTACGAGATCTGCAGGTTCCTGTTCAACTCATTGTCATTAAACCCAAACGTGGTAAGATCACAAATCAATTAAGCTACTGTATAAAAACGGTAACACTCTTAATGCACTAAAACTACCCTAATGTTTTTTTCCTTTCAAGCAGTGACAAATATTCCAACAGCTCCACCATCTGACTCTGAGATAGACATGTAGGTGTCATTTTTAACATTTGACATTTTGGGTGGGTGGCGGGTTTATCCCCTGAGTTGTAAAAAGGTCAAAACAGTCAGTTTTGATTCTCTAATATGATTCTCTAGCAAGCTTACAGTGATATATTGTTGATTAATACTTCTTTATTAATAATAACTGCAAGTCATGGCCTTTTATTTGATGTGATCACTGTTCAAAGGCATTAATACTGGATCTAGCTGCAACATATTAATGTCTATATGTGAGAGAATGACTGAGTCAGTCTAATTAAGCATATCCGTAAATATTAGTTTGATTTTACTGTGTGCTCTTTTACATGCAATTACAATAAATAGGATTTACTTTCAAGCTTCATCAAAGGTTACAAAACCACCATATGAAAGTTTTATGAAAGTGGTCTGTATGACTAAATTCTAACTCTTCTGAAGCCAAACAATAGTTTCATCTCAATAACACTGAATGTCTTTGCATCTGCTCTTTTTGGCACGTTCAGGAGTATTCAGGAAAGAAGTAGTGATGTCTGATCATGAATTAATAATTCAGATCTTTTTAATGAACCTGTTGATCATGTTTCCAAATCTGGTCTAAATGATTTGTTCACAATTTGGAAGTAGTAGAAGGTTAGGTCCTGTTGTTAGGTCCTTTTTGAGGAAAGAAGTGCATGGAGAAGAGCGACAAGTACATTGTTTCTTCTTTTGTGTTCCACGGAAGAGAGAAAGTCATGCAGGTTTGGAATGATATGATTGTTCTTTCATTTTTGAGTGAACATATTTGTCTTTCTCTTTTTATATTGTTTTGCAGGTTCACAACACAGTCGTCTGCCAACAGAAATCCTACAAGTTTGAATAAAATAGTAAACAGTAAGAAGCAGCTGAACTGGGTTGATTTAATAATTATCTCTTCAGAAAATCATTTATCCATCAGAAAAGACAATGCAATACTCTGGAGATAATCATTGTTTAGATGCACCACATACTATGGAAGCCCATTTCAGCCACATATGAAAAAGTTGCGTTAGCAAATCATAATTATGACATAAAAGTAGAATTTATGACATAAAGTCATAATTATGACAAAAAGTCTAAATTATGAGATAAAAGTCATAATTATGACAAAAAGTCTAAATTATGAGATAAAAGTCATAATTATGACAAAAAGCTGAAATTGTGACATAAAAGTCAAATTTTACAAAAAGTCTAAATTATGAGATAAAAGTCATAATTATGACAAAAAGCTGAAATTGTGACATAAAAGTCAAATTTTACAAAAAGTCTAAATTATGAGATAAAAGTCATAAAGTCAGTATAATATAAAAAAGTATAATGTAAAAGTATAATGTAAAAAAGTCAATTATGACGAAAAGTTAAGATTATGAGATAAGTCATAACTGACAAAAAGTCTTGAGATAAAATACATAATTATGACATTAAAAAGTATGAAAAAGTATAAAATCATGCTTTATTAAATCATAATTATGACATAAAAGTAGAATATATGACATAAAAAGTCGTAATTATGATAAAAAATTATGAGATAAAATGTATAATTATGACAAAAAAAATGTAATTGTGACATAAAAGTTTAGTTTATGACATAAAAAGTCTAAATTCTAAGATAAAAAGTCATAATTATGACATAAAAGGTTAAAATTATGACTTAAAATTCAACTTTTATGATGATTATGATATACCAAAGCATTAATTTTCTTATGTGGTGGAAATGGGCATGCATAATAAACAGCTTCTTTCATTAATGATATGATCATGATCAAACTAAGAAACTTGTTTTTCTGTTTTTGGCAGCAGTTACGACTACAGACTCAAGACCTGAAACACACATGTAAGTGTGAACATTACTCAGTCATTCATAACAACTGATACCAAACTATTTCACGACATCATATATGTTTAATTGCAGAGATGAAACCAACCCGTCTCTAATAGCGGCCTCAGAGACTATTGCTACAGAAATACACAGCAAGGATGAGCAAAACAAGGATTTAAGGCATGTAAATTAAGACATTTGCTTTTATTTTATCTCTAAATTAGAAAAAGAAAAAAAAGCTTTAAAAGATGAACTTGCTATGCATTAAAAGTAAGTATAGTTTTGTATGATAAACACAAATTTGTCTCTCCATCACTCTAGGCATGTTGGGATTCTGCTCATGAGTCTTGTAGCGATGTTTGTGCTGTTGCTGCTTGTTTCTCTTGTTGTAATAGTAACCTGGAGGCTGAGAAAGAAGCCGAGTGAGTTTTCTCTTACTTCTGGAGGACTGACAGTATATTATAGTGATTCATTTACAGATACTTAAATAAATCAATAAATGGACATAAAATGTATATATAGAAAGAGAGATTTGAGTTTAAATTATTTCATTACAGTATGAGAAGAAAGAGAATGTAAAGTGACTCGAGAGGCATCAAACTAGCACAATGTAGGAAATTGGTTTCCGGGAGAAAAAAACGGGTCAAATATACAGTTTTATAACAGTTCTTAAAACCATTTTGTTGTTAGTGTTAAGAGCATTTTAAAAATCTAAAGAACCTTTTGTTCACTGGAAAGTTTCCATAAAGGTTTATAAGAGTGGCCATTGAAAATATTATGATATTTAATCTTCATATTTCACTCTGACAGAGAGGGGTCACATTAGAGAAGAAGAACATTTTAACAGCACCAGTAATACAGTAAGTACTTTACATACTACTGGAATTCAGAAATCTTCAGAAAAGAATCTAAATCTGCAGTTCAGCAGCTGTTACTGCAAGTCGTCAGTTCTACCTGTAGACATTTACTGAGATGCTGATTGCAATTTAATGATCATCAAATGTGTTTATTCACAGTCTTCTGCCTCAGTGGATGACAATTCAGTGTTTTACAGTTCTGTGGTCTTTAATAAGGCAGTAAGTGTCGTCTTTGAATGTTCTGAATGTGTCACACAGTCTGTTTGTCCAATTCAAAATGGAAACTTGTTTGTAAATGATCACACTTTTTTGATTTTCCATCATGTGACACATGTAGCACAGAAATTACACACTAATGGTTGTGATTCTTACCACTGATCGTGTTTATTCACAGAGTTTATCATCAGTGGATCCAGAGGGTCATGTGATCTACAGCTCTGTGAAAAAGTTTATAACATACACACCCTGCTCCTTCTTAATAAAGTTATGAGCAAATGAAAGTAAATCATTGTAAATTAGTAATAATTCATTATAATTCTATTTCTACCATTTCAGTTTTAGTTAGTGTAAACCTGTTAACTGTCATCCTCCTTTCTGAACATGGACATGAAACTGCACTATCCAAACATAAATGGTTGTAATTCATGAATGCTTTGGAACAAGATGGTTACTAAATATGGAACCTTGAGTCTCAGACCTTTCCAAAGATATTTATATTGTAAATAGTGCAGTAAATTTTGTAATATGAAACATGACACCACCCATTAGGGGGAGGAGCCTGCTAAAAGGATTTAAAGGGATAGTTCACCCAAAAAATAAAATTCTGTCATCATTTATTCACCCTCAAGTTCCAAACCTGTATAAATTTCTTTCTTCTGCTGAACACAAAAGAATATAATTTGTAGAATGTTTGTAACCAAACAGTTGTGGGGCATCATTGACTTCCATAGTATGGGGAAAAAAATTACTACGGAAGTCAGTGGAGCCCCACAACTGTTTGGTTAATTATCCCTGTAAAGTATCATTTTCATCATAGCGCAAAGATTAAGAATACTGAGGGTTTACGCTTTCAAATGATACTTATGATGATTAATAAAATATGTGATATAATAGGCAATAAAAAAGAGCACCAAGAAATTAATAATTTCACTCTTGAATAAAAATGCATTTCATTTCTCTGCATCTTACAGGTACATTCCAGAGTGGATTCTTGACCAAATGGAGGACTTCATGTTTCTTTTCATGCAAGTCTAAATTAGGCCTACATAAATTGTAGGATTACATAAATGCAGTTTTGTTAGTTTTAATTAAATTACAGTTTATTAAAAAAAAAAAATGTTATTTGACTTTTTATATAGTTTTTCTTTGTGTGTTTTTCTTCAATTTTAATTGCACAATAAATAAGGACATTACATTCTCTGCATTAAGTTGCTCATATAAGACACATTTCCCCTGTATATGTAGCACCATCTGGTAGCGAATTTTATCTCTATACCGGTTTTACCATGTACCTCTTCATCTTCTCAAATTCATATCAACATTTTTTAAATGCAATTTTTTTTTAATGCATCATTCGTGATGCCTTGACCTGTTCAATAATCATCTCACATGTGTGATGTTCGCATTGTAACATTTTAAAGGGGGGTATCACACACAGTTTCTGCCAATCTCATCTTAATCTTGAGTACATCTAGAGTAATGATGCATCCTTCATATCTCTGTAAAGTCTTTAGGTTTTATCATACAGGTGCTGGTCATATAATTAGAATATCATCAAAAAGTTGATTTATTTCACTAATTCCATTCAAAAAGTGAAACTTGTATATTATATTCATTCATTACACACAGACTGATATATTTCAAATGTTTATTTCTTTTAATTTTGATGATTATAACTGACAACTAAGGAAAATCCCAAATTCAGTATCTCAGAAAATTAGAATATTGTGAAAAGGTTCAACTTTGAAGACACCTGGTGCCACACTCTAATCAGCTAATTACCTCAAAACACCTGCAAAGGCCTTTAAATGGTCTCTCAGTCTAGTTCTGTAGGCTACACAATCATGGGGAAGACTGCTGACTTGACAGTTGTCCAAAAGACGACCATTGACACCTTGCACAAGGAGGGCAAGACACAAAAGGTCATTGCAAAAGAGGCTGGCTGTTCACAGAGCTCTGTGTCCAAGCACATTAATAGAGAGGCGAAGGGAAGGAAAAGATGTGGTAGAAAAAAGTGTACAAGCAATAGGGATAACCGCACCCTGGAGAGGATTGTGAAACAAAACCCATTCAAAAATGTGGGGGAGATTCACAAAGAGTGGACTGCAGCTGGAGTCAGTGCTTCAAGAACCACTACGCACAGACGTATGCAAGACATGGGTTTCAGCTGTCGTGTCAAGCCACTCTTGAACAACAGACAGCGTCAGAAGCGTCTCGCCTGGGATAAAGACAAAAAGGACTGGACTGCTGCTGAGTGGTCCAAAGTTATGTTCTCTGATGAAAGTAAATTTTGCATTTCCTTTGGAAATCAAGGTCCCAGAGTCTGCAGGAAGAGAGGAGAGGCACACAATCCACGTTGCTTGAAGTCCAGTGTAAAGTTTCCACGGTCAGTGATGGTTTGGGGTGCCATATCATCTGCTGGTGTTGGTCCACTGTGTTTTCTAAGGTCCAAGGTCAACGTAGCCGTATACCAGGAAGTTTTAGAGCACTTCATGCTTCCTGCTGCTGACCAACTTTATGGAGATGCAGATTTCATTTTCCAACAGGACTTGGCACCTGCACACAGTGCCAAAAGCTACCAGTACCTGGTTTAAGGACCATGGTATCCCTGTTCTTAATTGGCCAGCAAACTCACCTGACCTTAACCCCATAGAAAATCTATGGGGTATTGTGAAGAGGAAGATGCGATATGCCAGACCCAACAATGCAGAAGAGCTGAAGGCCACTATCAGAGCAACCTGGGCTCTAATAACACCTGAGCAGTGCCACAGACTGATCGACTCCATGCCACGCCGCATTGCTGCAGTAATTTAGGCAAAAGGAGCCCCAACTAAGTAATGAGTGCTGTACATGCTCATACTTTTCATGTTCATACTTTTCAGTTGGCCAAGATTTCTAAAAATACTTTCTTTGTATTGGTCTTAAGTAATATTCTAATTTTCTGAGATACTGAATTTGGGATTTTCCTTAGTTGTCAGTTATAATCATCAAAATTAAAAGAAATAAACATTTGAAATATATCAGTCTGTGTGTAATGAATGAATATAATATACAAGTTTCACTTTTTGAATGGAATTAGTGAAATAAATCAACTTTTTGATGATATTCTAATTATATGACCAGCACCTGTATGTATAAAAGATAGAAATGCTAAACCGAGTCTTTCCGAAAATAGCCGAGATCCTAGAGTCACTGCCGTGGGCGGAGCTAAAGAGTCACGAGCGTGCGCAGCTTTTGCGTAGAGATCGTCTGCTAGCTGCGACATCATTATATATAAAAAGGGAACAAAAACGTTCGTGTTGTTTGCATTTTATGCACTTGCGCACCGATTACCAACAAAACACAGACATCTGATGCAGCTTTACTCACCACCCGCGATCTGCAAATCCAGCACCGAATTGGAACTTGTTTACGAAGCATTCATCACCGAAATCCCGGGAACAAACAAACATACATGCACAACTCCGTTGCTGCCTCGGAAAAACAAACTTCATCCATTGTTCCTTTAACGCTGGGTTCTTTGGGAAGCTGAAAAAGGTTATCTTTCCCTCACAACCAAAAACACACTCCTTTGGTGACAGGAGCTGCGTCTCATTTCGGAGGCTGCGTCCTTCGGAGATCGCATTTGAAGGCTGAATACTTCATCAAGGATGTCATATTTAAGAAAAGTAATCGTAATAAAATTGACTGATATTAATTGTGAGGTGTAAAATACTGTAATTTCTTTCTTACGTTGCAATCTAACGGTTATTTTTCTTAAATGAGACCGATGATGTATGCAGCCTTCAAAGGGTGCAGCCCCTGAATTGGGACACAGCCATTGTTGAAAAATCTCTCGGCTTCCGTATCCCGAACGAAGCACATTGATGGGCGTGCTCTTGTTCTGGGTGATGTGTGTGTGTGTGCACGCTTATCAGGGAGAAGTGCCTATACAAGGAATTCCACCCTTTATGACGTGATACAGGCTATACTCGAAAAAAAACTTCCAAAACCAGAAGTAGTGTATTTGGCACAGAAATACTCCGTCATACGTCCAACTCATGTTTTGAAACTTTGGCCATGTTTAGCATGAGAATGTAACTCTTTAACAGTGTAAATAAGTCAGAATGCATGAAATAACATTACACCCCCCGTCTTGCACTAGTTCTGCAATGCGCCACGCATTACGTAATCACGTTGGAAAGGTCAGGCGTGACGTAGGCGGAAGTGCCGTGGTGGGGTGAAAAACTCCATCTCATTTTCTCCTCCAACTTTAAAATCGTCCGACATTGTTGTTTTACTTTTTTTTGTACAGGCTGTTTGACTTAGTCTTTGCACATTTGCTTTGTAAACACTTGCTCAGTACTTCCGCCTACATCAGGTGTGTCCTTTCCAACATGATGATCAGATTGCAGAACTAGTGCAAGATGAGCATTTGTAGTTAAAAAGTACAAAAAAAATTTGTTTCTTTTTTTTTTTTTTTAGAAAATGACAGATTGTTTCGCTGGATAAGACCCTTATTCCTCAGCTGGGATCATGTAGAGCCCTTTGAAGCTGCACTGAAACTGCAGTTTGGACCTTCAACCTGTTGAACCCCAGTGAAGTCCACTATATGGAGAAAAATCCTGGAATGTTTTCCTCCAAAACCTTAATTTCTTTTCAACTGAAGAAAGAAAGACATAAACATAATTCAATATTTATTAATATATAATGTAATATTTATAAATATTTTTATATATAATAAAACATTATATATAATAAATCATTTAGAAATTACACACTACATATATAAATAAATGCATTATGTCTTGTCAATTAAATACTTTCCCACAAGATAACTGAAATAAATGAATTATTTTATTGACATATATATATATATATATATATTTTTTTTTTTTTTTTATTGACATATTTTTATGTTTATTGTCCCTATGAACAAAGAGCTGTACAGGAACCTGCTGATCTTCAGCAGAGCAGAAGTACCATCCAGAATCCAGTCCAGTCATCAGTGAAGGATCTTCTCCCATCATCTCTGATCTGGACTGATGAATTATGGGATGTGTCAGTCCTCCCCACTATGATCTTTAATTCTGCACCACTGCTTGCGTTTATTCTGCTATCTAGCCTCATAGGAAACACTCAAATATGAACAAAGTAACAGTGAACTATTGAAAGTTCAATTCTTGGCTGCGTTATATGTGACATTACAGTTTTTCTCGATTGCTTAAACACATTTCTTGAAACTATGCCTCATAATGTCTAGTCTGGCTTCTTCCATTTCATCGTCTCTGTGTCCCACAAAAATAGAAATACTGATTATTGTAACTATAACACGTTTGCAGTTTGATGCATGTGTTGTAACAGAGTACAGCACTCAGAAGTTACAGTAGAGTACACTGAGGTACACCTACCTGTTTTCCTCCCTGAAGGTTCTTATGATCGAGGCGACAGTGAAGCAACTTAAGTTTTGCTGAACTCATTGCCCAGCCTCCCTCATAGTCATACCATGGACAAGGACATGGTCAACTAGTGGCAAAAATTTCATCTGAGACTCCTTGTCTCCTTGCCCCTCATCCTCATCCTCCCCTTCTTAATCCTCCTTCACCTCTTCCTCCACTCTTTACAGCTCTTGTTCCTCCTCCTCTTCTCTGGTGTCCTCGACCATTTCTATCACGTCTCTCTGGATCCATTTTTCCAAAACTGAATGAACTGACTGGGACTCTTTTATCTCTCTGTTGAAGGTTCTGATTGGTGTGTGATAAATTTTGACTCTTAGTGTTTCCACGTGGGTAACTGTGTGCTAATTGAGCTCAGGCTGTGCTGACTTGAGTGAACAATATTGAATGCTAGTGCTTTCTAAATGACAACATGGTGTAGGCAATAAGAAATGAAGGGATTTGTGTGTAGAGTTTTGCAGTGGCAGTTCAACAAATCTGATTCATGTGTCAAAAAGGGGAATAGTGTTTATAGTTTAGGGAAATGGGTGTGCTTTTTGATAAATTGCGTTATGGTTTTGAAATTTTAGTTCAAAAGCCTGGTTATAGTGTTTAAGCAATTGGGAAAAACTGTAACATGAATATGGTTAACCAGACTGTAAAATAACATTTTTGTGCACCTCAAACTGTATATAACTTGTATATTTAAATGTATCTTAGCTTATCAATTTCAGGACAAGAACAAAAATTACCAATAAGCTGGACATTAATAAAAATAACAGTCAGCTGCACACACACTTTAATATTTCTAAATATCAATTGAAAATGTTATAACATTGGGAATGACCTTCTGATTTCTGGTTTCTTTTTGTATATATATAAATATTAAGCTACCTATTAAATCTACATGCTTTTTTCCTATATTATTATATAGGTATTAGATTTGGTAAAACCATGTAATGATACAGTTTTTGGTCCCACTTTATATTAGGTCTCATCAACTACTATGTGCTTTCATCAAAAAATAGAATAATGTGCTTATTGTGTTCATATTGTATTGTAAAACACTTGTGCTGCTATTGAGGTGGGATACGGGTATGGTTAAGACAGGTTTGGTGGTATGGGTTTAAGGGTGGGTTAAGGTGTCAGGGATGGGTCAACAGTACTAATATTAAATGGGAACCAGTTTTGTGTGTGTGTGTGTGTGTGTGTGTGTGTGTGTGTGTTTGCATTGTGAATGTATTGTTTGTACTTTTCCATACAACTTTGAATTTACCTTAAGGGAAATGTCTTATCTTCCTGATAACTTATGGCTGTTTAAAAGAAGACTTAATTTTTGTTACTCTACTTAAAGCATAGAAAGACCACTTATAAATATAATGACCACATTATAAAGCTTTTTAGATGTTTAAAAACATACTTTGTTTTTGTCTCTTTACTTTAAGCAGTAAAAGACCACTCATAAGATGTAGTATGATAATTTGCAGATTTTAAGTAAACAATGTCAAGATATGAGACTTAATATGAGATGTATAATCCATTAAAACTTAAATGCATAAAATTATGTTCATTGTGTTATAAATCATCATACTCTTAATAGTTATAACCACAAATAGGTAATTATTATTACCATTGTTATGATTATTCATGAGATGATACTACACATTATAAGGTTGTTTATTAGGCATTATGCGTGGATTATAATGTATTAAGAATTACTTTATGATACAATATAAATGCAGGCTTCATCTGGAGTTATAATGCATTGTACTCTTAAAAGTTATAACCACAAATAGGTAAGTTATGATTATTTATAAGATGATACAACATGTTATAAGGTTGTTTATAAGGCATTATGCATGTATTATAACGCAATAAGTATACCCTTGCAGGAGTCCCCGCAAGGATAGTTATTATATATGTGATTTTTATTACAGATATAGCTAGTGGTGACAAGTGCACAATATAAAACCACACTGATGTATATTAAGGTAAGAATCTCTAAATAATCTAGGTAGATTTGATCTGAAATGCTGAAATGTTCACTGGACACAAATATTATTCATAAATTTCTGGTCGGAATAAGTCGTCTCACGTTTTTATGTTATCATTTCATATGATTCATAGGTAACACTTTACAATAAGGTTCAATTTGTTAACATTAGTTAACTACATAGTTTACATGAACTATCAATGAAAAATAAATCTGAAATGTTAATTAATCTTAGTCCATGTTAATTTTAACATTTACTTATATTAATAATAATCAAAAGTTGTATCTGTTAACATTATTTTAATAGACCTAAGTTAACATGAACTAACAAAGAACAGCTGTATTTTTATCAGACGGCTGAAGACGCATCCTGATTGTTTTCATTATTTTACAAAAGCACAACGTTTTGCTGTTATTGTGAGTTTACAGAAATAAAAGTGGACACTTTACTCTTTGCATTAGTCTAATCTGAATGACCAAAATGACGGAGTATTTTAAGTTAAATGCAACTGATCGCACCGGCGCCTCCATGTTATGCAGTAAGCGTGCTCTCCACGCAAACACTTGGATATGTGACAAATAATAGCGCACATTTGTCTAGGACTAGGCTAACATTAGAGTGAGCAGACTTTTAAAGTTGCTACTACTTACATGTTTCAAGTGATAAGCCGTATTTGAGGTCGATAAATGATAGGCGAATGTTTGGATTTCCTGCCGTTAACGATCTCTCCCTCACAGACTGCGTGACTTCGCCACTTCCTGTCTTGATGTAGATACCCAGCAATTTAGAGATTTTTTCAGTATATCTTGGTCATGTTGTTCTTGTAACCTTTGTATTTTAGGTTTTTGTGCTCCACTATCGTACTTTCTTTCGGACATTTTGCCACTATATGCCGTCTAGCAATAGCAGCTGCAGCCTAGGCAAGCCTGTGCCTTAATCCGTGCCTGCCCTGAACCTGTTGTCAGTTTGACCTCAGCTTAAAAAACAGGAAGCAAAAGATAAGAATGGTTTATTTCCGTTCCTGTGCTCGAGTCTAAATAAAAAACAGTCTGACTTCAGGCCGCTAAAATTTACCTTTAAGTTCCCTATGTTTAAATGCAGTTGTTCTGGTCTCATCAATATTAATGGTTGTGTTTCGTGTGCCTGCCTTGTTTGGATTAAACTTTGTGTGGATTATTAAAAACTTTTGAACTTATTTGCTTACTTTCTGATGCTTATGTGGTTTCAGGTGATATTTCTGCTCTGAAACAGGAGGAAACAGAGAGACACAGCAAGAAGTGAGCAGCTCCTCTCATACACACACACTCCACTGTAGACATGATTCACCCTCTGATTCTCTCTGGGATTTTACTTTACATCTCAGGTAAAACAAAACTATAATTCTGTTTAAAAAGCATTATTAAACTATTGTACGGTCTGTTGTTAAATTGTTAAAATTGTTTAACTTGAATTATTTAAGATATAATTCCACTGTATAGGCCTATATTTACATCATGTACAGTTTGTGAGAGTTTTTATGTTTTCTCCTCTACATTTATTCTTATCTTCAGGTGCTGCTAGAGTTAATAGACTGAAACTTAATATAGCAGTGAAATCTGGATCATCTGGTATTATTCCATGTGTGTATGATAAACAATATAAAGAAAACTGCAAATATTTGTGTAAGGGGATAGTTTGGAGCTCTTGCAGTGTATTGGCATATGCAAATGAGACGGGAAAATATTCCATCACTGATTATCCAGACCAGAGTGTTTTTACAGTGCGATGGGACAGTCTGGAGACCTCAGACTCTGGAAAATACTGGTGCGCTGTGGAGATTGGTGACTATAACATTACAGACGCTGGTTATTATTTGTATCTGACGGTAAAATCAGGTAAAGAACATATTTCCAAATTACCTTTTATTTTTTTTCTGAGAAACATGATAATGCATTTTATTAAAATAGAATATAATATAAATATGAAATAATGTTATAAGGATTGTTATAAATAATGATACAGTTATAGTTCTTGTTGGGTTAGGTGTGATAGATATTTATTTCTGTACACAAATAAAAAGAACTGAAAAAGGAGAACATATTAACTGAAGACAGTGACTAATGAAGAACCCATGTGACACTCAATATTTTTAATTTCTGAGATATCATGATTGGGTAACACTTTAGAATAATGATCCTTCATTAATGAATAACTACACAGGAACAAATGAGTAATGCATTATTAATACTCTAGTAACTATTAATTAACTAACAAGAAACTCTGATTAATGAATTAGTAAGTAACAGTGCTCAGTTGAAGGTGGTAATCAGTAACTACTGTTCTTTCATACCTCCCAGAGAACTACTAAGAACTACTATATACAGGTTCATAATTAACATGAATGATGAAATGTATAATTAATTCTAAAGTAAAGGTCATGGCAACCCACTAGTAATGACTGAAGTATTACCAAATCCTTCAGAAGGAATTACTAATTATTTGGAATATATATATGAAAAAACAATAGTTAATGATTAGCTAATAGTGAACTACCACATTCAACTGATCACTGTTACTTACTAATTCATTAATCAGAGTTTCTTGTTAGTTAATAGAGTTAATAGTTACTAGAGTATTAATAATGCATTACTCATTTGTTCCTGTGTAGTTATTCATTAATGAAGGATCAGTATTCTAAAGTGTTACCCATGATTGTTGTTCATTTAC
This sequence comes from Ctenopharyngodon idella, assembly GCF_019924925.1. Lineage (NCBI taxonomy): Eukaryota > Metazoa > Chordata > Actinopteri > Cypriniformes > Xenocyprididae > Ctenopharyngodon > Ctenopharyngodon idella. The sequence continues at coordinate 38,944,294 of NC_067221.1, read as the reverse complement.
TCGACTCAGTGCTAATTGTTCTGATTCTGATTCCTCTTAATGATTCCGGATCAGAAACCGCTGTGAATGGTGTTTTGATTCACTAATGTAAGAACTGGCTTATAGACCTTGTGCACCAGAGAACTTGTGCTTGAACTTTTTTTTTTTTATTGTAGCTCTGTATTTTATCATATTATATAATTATAATATAATATTTCACTATATTTCTATGGCATCGCTGTTGAAGAGTAATTGGATTTTGAAGTGATCTAGATATAGAGTTTACAAAAGTTATCTTGAACATTGTAATGTTTGAAGCGGATGTCATAACAAATGTCAGTAGACCCGGAAGATTTTAAAACTAGGTTTATAAATCCATAAGATGCAGAATACTGTCGATAACTGTCGGCTATAGGCCTCCTCTCATGCTGATTGGATAGATCTTTTGAACATGTTCCTCCCGAACTTTTTTAATAAAACATCATATAGTAGGGAAGTATGCGATTTTTGGACGGAGCCTGTTAACATTGGTTGTGCTGTATGTTTTTTTTTTTTTTTTTTTTTTACTTACTAAAAAGAACCGACTCATAGGAGTCAATCGCTCTGGATCGGATTATTCTGATTGCTGAATATAGTTTAAAAAAGCAGTTTAGCAGTAGCAGTGCAGGAAACAATTTTTGAATTCAGCAATGGAAATTATGTTATTTCTAATTTAGCCATTGTCAGAGTAGGCTATTTTAGTACAGTTTTCCGTGTGCAGTTTTTTCGGTGGAAGAATGCATGTTCGATAGCACGGAAACCAAAATGTATCATTATTCGGTTCCGTAATTGTTAAAAAAATAGAACCGGTTTTGAATAAAGTGTTCCCAACTGTAGTAAACACTTTACAATATCAAGGAATATAGCTATTTAAACATTAAACATTAATAAGCCAATTGACAAATCTTATTGTCTTTTTGACTGTGTTCAGCTCCTGATGTGTCTGTGGTGAGCAGCAGTGTATCTGGACATGAAGGTGGCAATGTCAGTGTCCAGTGTTTCTACAGTTCTGGATATCAGTATAATCTCAAACAGTGGTGCAGATATAAAGATCAGAGCTGTTACACAGTGGGGAGGACTGACACATCCCAGAAACCATCAGTCCAGATCAGTGATGATGGGAGAAGCTCCTTCACTGTGCTGATGACTGGACTGAGACTCAGTGATTCTGGATGGTACTTCTGCTCAGTACGAGATCTGCAGGTTCCTGTTCAACTCATTGTAAATGAACCCAAACGTGGTAAGATCACAAATCAATTCAGATATAAAAATGGTGACACTCTTAATGTACCAAAACTAACCTCATGTTTTTCTCCTTTCAAGCAGTGACAAATATTCCAACAGCTCCACCATCTGACTCTGAGACAGACATGTAAGTGTCATTTTTTGACCATTTAAAAGAATCAAATGCATCTAAATACTTTTGTAGCCAAAAAATGTGGGCTGAGTGCTGTAAAAAGGTCAAGACATGCTGTGACATTATAACTGATTCTAGTAAGGTAGTGATATTGATACTGTATATTGCTGATTAATATTTTATTAATAAAAACTAAACTTAAAGTGATTAATACTGGATCTGGCTACAACATATTAACGTTTATATGCGAGAGAATTACTGAGTCAGGCTAATTAAGCATTTCTGTAAATATTAGTTTGATCCTGTATTTTACCTAAAATACATCAGCTCCATCATGTTGTTCCAAACACATATATAAATTTCTTTTATGGTTCACTCTTTTACATGCAATGCAATAAATGGTTTTCAACAAAGTTTACAAAACCACCATAAAGGTTTTATGAAAGTGGTCCATATGACTATATTCTAACTCTTCTGAAGCCAAACAATAGTTTTATCTCAATAACACTGAATGTCTTGGCATCTGCTCTTTTAGCATGTTAGTAGTATTCAAGAAAGAAGTAGCGATGTCTGACCATGAATTAATAATTCAGATCTTTTTTAATGAACCTGTTGATCCTGTTCCCAAAACTGGTCTAAATGATTTGTTCACAATTTTGGACTGATTAGGTCCTTTTTGAGTTAAGAAGTGCATGAAGAACAGCAACAAGTACATTGACATTCTTTCTTCAATGGAGCACAAAAGGAGAAATCTGAATATTAATTGAGCGGTTTAAAGGGGGGTATAATGCTATTTCATGTATTCTGACTTATTTACACTGCTAAAGAGTTGGATTCTCATGCTAAACATGGCCAAAGTTTCAAAACACAAGTTGGACGTACGACAAAGTATTTCTGTGCCAAAAATACTCTTCCAAATCCTCATAAACTTTGCGGTCTTTTTTTCGAGTATGTGCCTGTGTGACATCAGAAAGGTCGGAATTCCTTGTACGGGCACTTCTCACGGAAGAGTGTGTGCGCACACGTCGACCAGAGCGAAAGGGCACACCCCCATCAACGCGCGTTCGGCTTTACGGAAGTCATCGGCAGCGCTGCACAGGTCACAGGACTTCACGAAATCAACAATGTCACCAAAGAAGTGTGTTTCTGGTTGTGAGGGAAAGATAACCTTGCTTCCCAAAAAACCCAGTGTTCAGTGGAGCTGAGAGTTTTGTTCTCACGCATTACATTGATGCGCTCTCGATATTTGTTATTAAAATAACCATAGAAACTGATAGCTGCAATCACTTTTTTATTGGTTAAAATGAATGGAGAATATCTTGTGTTTTTCCGTGGCTGTTTGAGCCCTCGGGATCGGCGCTTATGGTTTTATAAACAAGGCCCAGTTCTAGCTGGATTTACAGGTCATTTGAAACTGAAAGATGGAGCGGTCACAGCGATAATGATCCCAGTCATGAGTCGGAACCACAGGTGGTGAGTAAAACTGCTTCAAATGTCTGTTTTGTTGGCAATAGGCGCCTAAGTGCATACAATGTAAACAACGCTAACGTAGTGAATTCATAAATTCATTATTCATCATTCACTATACGTTATATTCATTATAGTGATTCAAAAGTTATCCAGGGATAATGCGGTGGTGTATTGTGTGTGTTTAAATACATTTGTTTAGCTGACCATTGATAGCTTGCAGATGATCTCAGAAAGACTCGGTACAGCGTATGTATCTTTTATAAATATGATAAAACTAAAGACTTTTCGGAGATATGAAGGATGCTATACTAGTCTATAGATACTCAAGATTAACATGAGATTGGCAGAAACTGTGTGTAATACCTGTCCTTTAATCAACTCATGCATCAGTTATGGTAAACGGAAGCTCAAGCATGTTTGCTGGATTTGCGAGAAACAATGAGGTTCATTCTTGTGTAACGCAGCGCGTTTGAGCTTCCACAAGAACCAATGAGGTTTGTTCTCGTTCGTCAAGCAGGTTCAATTGAGCTTCTGTTCATGTTCGCTGATCAATGTTTATATGTGGAAAAAAGCCTAAATTCAATCTGTTCATCATATAAAGTGATCGTGTCTTTTTTTTTTTTCTCAATTCATATGGATTAGTTTTACAACCTCTTTATAAACTTTTTGAAGCATAAAAGTAATTGCGTAGCTGTAAATGGAGGGACAGAAATCACTCAGACTTCATTCAAAATATCTTCATTTGTGTTCAGAAGATGAACAAAAGTCTTACAGGTTTGGAACAATATGAAGTAAATGATAAAAGAATTTTCATTTTGGTCTGAACTAACCCTAAACTAACAAATTCTCATTATTGTGATTTTTACTTTAGCAACACTTAATCTTCATATGTCTATAATGTTACGTCATATATTTCTTCTAGTCTATTCACAATATAGTGAATATTGTGACAGAGAAACATATTCAGTTGTAATATTTTCCTCTTGATATTGTGTTATTGTCTTTTATCTTTCAGATTGCGTTTCTGTCTGTCACAGAACTAGAGTTTTCTCCACATCGACCTGAAAGATCAGATGATTATAAACTGCTGATTCTGCTTTTGCTTTACACTCAGTCAGAAGACTAAAGATCTGTTTGTAGAATGTATTACACGTCTACATTTGCTAAATGCCTAAATGTATGTAATGTATTTTTTTCTTCAAATGCAGAGGATGTGTAACCATTTCTCTTTAAATGATTTTATTTCTTTCATCAAGTGACTTACAAATGAGTAACATACTAAATAAAATTACATCATTTGAAAAAGTGTTCATTATGCATTTTATTCATTTATTTCATTTTAGCCATTATCTTTTGTATCATTTTTTGATTGCTCCTGAACTCACACACATACATGTCAATTTTTACACATTTTTTACATGTTAAGTCATATAGTGAATTGAACAATTGCCACAAAATGACATCCGAGGGAAGCTCAAAGAAAGCTTGACTGTTTGATTGGTAAGAAGACTGATTCACATTTTATTACTAGTTTAGAATGTTTAATAGTTGTGAAGAGTATTTGACTGAGAATCAAGCAAGCCATAAGCATTTAGTTGTTGTGCAAATTGTACTTAGGCCTACTCCTTTACACACATTTGCCAAAACATGTTAAATTTGCTTTAATTAATAAGAATTTTAAATCTGGCATGAACAAGAAAGTAATTGTTTAGAGATCTAAATTTAGTGTTTTGAGAAAACAAATTCTCATTCAAGAATTGAGCCTAAGCGATTGATATGAGACTCTCTTTGTCTCCCTCTTCTGGTTTACACGGGTTGACAAATGCTGCTATCCACATAGAGAGATGTCATCAATCTCCAGGCCAATCAAACACCTTTTAAGAGTGAAATACGAGAAAATAAAACGCATTGGTTGTTTTTCCCATTACACCTGTTGTCCGTTTAGTGAGTCATATGTTGATTTCTTGGCATTTCTTTTCTGTATTGTTTTGAGTGTTTGTGTGAAATGCAGATCTACTCTAAACCTGAAGATCCTGTAGATCAAATGTAAGTAAACACACTTCTAACATGATGGATCAGAAATATAACATTAAGACTAGATTTCATTAATATATCATGTTTAATTACGATCCCTTTCTCCACAGGATCCCATCAAAGACATAACCTACAGTACTATTGGTGATGCTCCTGGGAGTGAAGCAGTAAGTTTTACAGAAATATATTATTTCATGTATTTATTGTACTGCTGGTTGTATATTGAAAATGATCTTGCACTTCCAGAAGCCTCCAGCAGGTGGACTATAATATACAGCACTGTTGCTCCACACTAGTCTCAGCCTCAAGGCAGGAACACACCAAGCCGACGGTCGGCCATCGGCAGTTTTTGTTCGTCGGCCGACTAAAGCCGGGTGCACACTGTGCGATTTATAATAGTCCTTTACGATTGTTGCTTGTCAGACTGTACGAACATGATCTCAGCTGTCCTATATGTCAGACTGTAAGACAGTCAAGACGCGTTAAAATAGATGCGCGCTTGAAAACTTGTCCGGAGTTTTACATCATCAACCCACACACATTCGGTCACTGTAAGCTGCATTACACGCGGGACTGAAATGGTGGCTAACAAAGAAATCTCTAGCGTCAGTTTTGATCATGGCTTATCTTGAAAAACAAGTCAATTTGACGTTTGTCGTAGGAGAAGTCACACTGCAGGACTGTGTGCCAAATCTTCTTTCCAGAATTTCGTTGGAGGTAAAATTTGATGACAACGGTCATTAATCAGCTGTCGGTGAAATCAAAGACTACAGATTTTTGCCTAGGATTATAGGAATCTTTCAGGATTCTCAAAATTTGTCACGACCAAATCGTGGCCAAAATCACACAGTGTGCACCCACCTTAAGTTTTCTCAGTGTGTTCCGCACCGTCGGCTGAAGTTGGTCCTCGTCGGCTTTTTATCGGCCGATTCGACGTTGAATCGGCATCGGAGCTCGTTGGTCCGTCGGGCCATCTGATCATTCTGATTGGCTGTTCAGCTACTGCCACCTGCTGGTATGGAAAGGCACTGCCGACTGCAGTTATACATGTAAAAAAAAAAAAAAATGTAAATATATATATTTGACTCCTTTCCCTCTTTAGACTTAGATGAGTGACAGCTTAGATGAGTGACAGCTTTTTAGTGATTTTAAATGGTCCTTTTAAAAGATACTTTTAATTCTTTATATTACAATATGTTTATGATAGCAAAGTTTACATCAAACGAAAAAAAATGTAATAGTTGACAAACTCTGTCTGCGTCATGACATGTTATAATATATCACCTTATTACATGGCTCTGTGGAATACTTGATTCTGATTGGTCAATGGCGCCATCCAGCGGTATGTTATTCCCCGATAACAACCGCTGAAAACAGATAACACAGGCTCATCCGGGTAACTGAAGTCAGCAGCTCTATTTGCTTGCTAGGAACGGTTTTTCCTCATGGAAGTTTTGCCTTTGGTGAGCTAATAAAATATTAAAAAGCAGCCAAATCAATATTTTATGTATAGTTATTTAATTACGTCATCCGGTATCTCGGATCGACTCGCTCTCTCATTTCATACAAACGCAGCTGCTGCCAATTTGTGACTATTGTTTTGTTCAATGTAATGGATTAAGATAACAAACAGGTACGATTTTAAATCAGTTTAATCTTATATCTATATCTCTTATCCCCATAATTATTTAAGTGGCGAAATGCCGTGTAATATGTGGTATGACTGTACCATATCTTAAATCAGTTTGTACTGTACCATCTGTTTCCATCTAGTTTGAACTTGCCGCGCTAGCAACTGTTCTCTCCGCGGAAGTGGACTCAGATCGGCTCAGATCAATATTTCGTGTCTAATTATTTACTTATGTGGCAAGTAGCCGTGTAATAAGCGGGATAATGTACATCCAGCCGGTTGTTATCTCAGAATAAACCCCTTCAAGCTGATGCAAGACCCTGTTGGGGTTTATTCTGAGATAACAACCGGCTGGATGTACATTATCCCTTACATAACACATTAATTATGCATGACAGCAGTTACCAAAGATATTAGTTTTGCCATTGGCATTTGCCACTTAAACTATGCTTTGGAAAAAATGAGTGAAATCACAAGTTAATGACTCTTCATGGCAGACATTGATGTTTGTGTATTCTGAAACAGCTATTTTAGAACCTCTTTACTGGCAACACTAACACTGTGGGCCGTTTTTGCTTGTTTTAAACTGCAAGTAAAGTGCAGTGTATTTTCTTTAAAATAAATTTAAACTTCTGTATTTTTTTTTTCTTAATTTCAGTTATATTGCTGCTTGCTTTTACTTGACCAAATTTTTTTTTACATTTTTTTAAATTAAACCACAACTAAGACTGTAGTCTAAAGCATTAATGAATTAAGTTTAAGTATGTCTTTTCCATGTGCTTAAAAATGAGGATGATGGGTAAGAGGTGAGTTTATTTCACTTTTTGTTATTTGTAGTTTGTTTAATTCTTGTGATTTTTTTCCTCCCACCATTTTATCACTTTTTGTGTGTGTGTGTGTGTGTGTGTGTGTGTGTGTGTGTGTGTGTGTGTGTGTGTGTGGTCCTGGTAAACCCTACGTTATGGGGACATTTTGTGGCAATATGTAAAATATGGCAATATATTTTTGGTCCCCATGAGGAAAAAGGCTTATAAATCATAGGTTTAGGGGATAGAATATACAGTTTGTACAGTAAACCATTACGTCTATTGAAAAGAGTCCCCGTAAACCACATATACAAGTATGTGTGTGTGTGTGTGTGAGTATGTGAGAGAGAGAGAGAGTGTGAGAGAGAGAGAGTGTAAGTGTGTGTTTTATGTTTTGTTTGCCTTTCATGTTCTATTATCCTGTCTTGTTTTCTAACGAGTTCTCGGCTGGTGCATATACATGTTGCCATTTACTCAGGATATTGTCACAATTTATGTTTTGTGAAGTAAAGTTATGTTTGAACTTTGTGTTTCATCATTCCCTGCCTGAGTTTGTTTGTTTGTCATGGTTACTGATTTGATTTGTCAATATGTCCAGTTGTGTTATCACTAATCACCTTGTTTCTGCTGTGTACTTAAGTTCCCCTTGGCCGAATCCGAAATCATCTCCTAAACCCTCAATTACTGCTCCCTACATTAGTCCACTAATACAGTTCACTTGAAGAGTGAATGAAAACAAGTAAGTGAATCCGGACAGCTGTTGAACATACATCGGCTGTACACTTCGTTCGGACACCACTACAAATGGCTGTCCCCTCAAATAATGCCCTATTTAAGGGTATAGGGGGCGATTTCGGATTCAGCCCTTGTTTAAATGCAGTTGGTCTGGTCTCGTCGATATTAATGGTTGTGTTTTGTGTGCCTGTCTTGTTTGGATCAACATTTGTGTGGATTATTAAAGACTTCTGAACCTGATCTTCTTCCTGTACTTTCTGCAACCATTTGTGACAGATGTACAATACTTTTTACTTTTGAATGGCCATCAACAGAGAAGGATATGTTTTGTCTGCCCATTTCACACTGTGGTCTGTTGCTGATGTCCATGTGATAAGTGATAAGTGGAGCAGAAGTCAGTTTCTGCTTAAATGTTTAAGTGTTGCTTCTTTACTTACTTGTGCGTTTTTGTGGTTGATTTCTGTCCAACAGTTGCAGATTCACACATTATTTTCTTTTTGTGCTCAGAGGTTCAGCACACTCATTAACCAATGCAGCCACAGTTTAAAACTGTACTTGAAAGATTCTTATATATAGTAATTAGGAAACATGAGAGACTGGGAATGGTTGCAATACATTTTATTATTATTATTAAACTTTGATGTAGTTTCCTATATGTTTCGGCTACAAATTTTGAAATCTTGAGTTGTAACATCTGAAAATATGGACAGTTTAGATTTTGTACATGCATTTATTTTTTTGTTAATCAAATTTGCTTGTTCAAAATTATTTTAAACCAACCCCCATGAACCCCTTCCACCAACTCCAGACATTTAATTTTAAGCATATTAATTCAAAAAGGTGAAAAAAAAAAAAAAAAAAATTATTGTAAAACAGCAACATTATTTAACACAGGATTAAAAAATAAAACAAACTAACACTTAAACATAATAGTTTGTGTTAATCACTTTCATGGTTTTGTCAAAGTCGCAGCTTATATGATTGTGACCAGAGCAGTATTTTCTGGTTAGATTCAAATAACTATACGCCACCCTGGGATTTGCACCCAAGGAAATACGATAAAAAGGACACAGGTTTGGGGGTACAATGAAAAGACAGACATGTTGTCCAATTTAACAAAAGAAACTTTTAACAAAAAAAGAAAATAAATCAACCCAGAATCATCATAGTCAAATACACACTAACAAGTTTATTATAACAGTAATGTTAAAACTCACAGGATTAAAACAACATTTCTCCAGACATCTATATGCAAAGGCCAATCAAGTCAGTCACTGTTGAAGACTAAAGAAAAATTGGACCTTCCCCACCAAGAGATATATACACTATATTGCCAGAAGTTTTGGGACGCCTGCCTTTACGTGCACATGAACTTTAATGACATCCCATTCTTAATCCGTAGGGTTTAATATGGAGTTGGCCCACCCTTTGCAGCTATAACAGCTTCAACTCTTTTGGGAAGGCTTTCCACAAGGTTTAGGACTATGTTTATGGGAATTTTTGACCATTCTTCTAGAAGCACATTTGTGAGGTCAGGCAGTGATGTTAGCGAGAAGGCCTGGCTCGCAGTCTTAGATTATTATGTGCGAGGTAGAGAGAGAGCAAAGACAGTGCTTAATTTGAAGACAGAGAGAGTTCTCACGCACAAGGGAGGAGCTCTCTGCTCGTTCTGTCCGTCAGCTGAGCAGTCATCTGACTGAATCACTAATAAACAACTCTAAATAACTGATCAAATAAGGCTTTGGCGGGACACAAAATTGTTTTGGCGGCCGCCAAAAAATTTTCAATGTAGGAAAAACCCTAATTCCTTTCACTGGAACTAAGGGGCCAAGTCCAATCCCTGAAAAACAACCCCCCACCATCGGTGCGTTCCAAACGGGATATATCGCCCTCCGAAGGGCACTTCGGAGTGAAAACAGTCATGGGCGCCATATTGAAGGGTCGTTCCAAACCGAAGTGCTCAAACCTGGCCACTTCAAAGGGCCCTTCAGAATGAAGGATTTCGAAGGCTACAACTGATGGACACTTCGGGCCCCCATGATCCTTTGCACAGGGAAGTTCTTTGACGTCACAGAATGGGTACAGGAGGTTAGGAGTTCAATTTTAACTATAAATGTATGTATAGTATTTTTCTATACTATGGTAATATTTACAAGTTAGATTTGCTACATTATTATGGTCATAATGACATTGTACTTCAACAAAAATACTTTTTTAGCCCCCAAATCAGTCCATTCAAATGTTTTAAATACATAGACACAATATACAATATGGTGCGATAAACCAAAAATAAATAAATAAACTAACGTTAAACAAAGGGCGCAGCTTACACAATCTACTCTTCCTTGATTGTCTCGTTAAGATGACGTAGAAGTGCGTTCCAAAAAAAGAGTTTTTTTTAACCCTACACCCTTCATCCCTTCTAAGCTCTCGCTCCGGAGGGTAAACCCTTTGGAGGGATTAGGGCATAGGGATGAGCCTTTCCGAATGGAACGCAGGGCATAATCCCCCCTCCACCAAACTTTACACTTGGCACAATGCGTCAGGCAAGTATATTCTCCTGGCAACCGCCAAACCCAGACTCGTCCATCGGATTGCCAGACAGAAAAGTGTGATTCGTCACTCCAGAGAACACGTCTCCACTGCTCTAGTGGCGCCGTGCTTTACACCACTGCATCTGACGCTTTGCATTGCACTTGGTGATGTAAGGCTTGGATGCAGCTGCTCGGCCATGGAAACCCAATCCATGAAGCTCTCTACACACTGTTCTTGAGCTAATCTGAAGGCCACATGAAGTTTGGAGGTCTGTAGCTATTGACTCCGCAGAAAGTTGGCGACTTCTGTGCACTGTGCGCCTCAGCATGCGCTGACCCCGCTCTGTGATTTTACGTGGTCTACCACTTCGTGGCTGAGTTGCTGTTGTTCCCAATTGCTTCCACTTTGTTATGATACCACTAACAGTTGACCGTGGAATATTTAGTAGTGAGGAAATTTCACGAATGGACTTATTGCACAGGTGGCAACCTATCACGGTACCACGCTTGAATTCACAGAGCTCCTGAGAGCGACCCATTCTTTCACAAATGTTTGTAGAAGCAGTCTGCATGCCTAGGTGCTTGATTTTATACACCTGTGGCCATGGAAGTGATTGGAACACCTGAATTCAATGATTTGGAGGGGTGTCCCAATACTTTTGGCAATATAGTGTATATAAAACACAAAAGTTAATTACAAAAAAAAAAAAAAAACTACAAGGCTAAAGCTTACCTTAGGGGTGGCAAACTAGCTGAAAGAATTCGTTCTCAACCAAGGATAAACAAATAAAGGGGAAAACCCACCCCATACTGCTACACAATGTAACATTTTGTTCAGTATTTGTGCAATAATTAGCAACCATCTCTTTTTTTAGTATATAGGCAAATGTTTTGAGTAAATGCTATATAACAAATTGAACAAGAGAACCTGCTGATTCAGATTATACACTGCTGTCATTTAACATACATTAACGTGTTCACAAATCAAATTAGCCACAAGTAAAATGTTGATTTGTTGTTGTGTTGTGGCTAGTTTGAGTTTGCTGCTGCAGCTTATTTGTTCACTTGTTAACACTTATGTGGTTTCAGGCGATATTTCTGCTCTGAAACAGGAGGAAACAGAGAGACACTGCAAGAAGTGAGCAGCTCCTCTCATACACACACACTCCACTGTAGACATGATTCACCCTCTGATTCTCTCTGGGATTTTACTTTACATCTCAGGTAAAACAAAACTATAATTCTGTTTTAAAAAGTATTATTAAACTATTGTACAGTCTGTTAAATTGTTAAAATTGTTTAACTTTAAGCTATAATTATAGGCCTACTATATACATTAACATCAGTACATATATAGTTTGTGAGTGTTTTTTTTATGTTTTTTCTCCTATTTATTCTTGTCTTCAGGTGCTGCTGGAGTTAATACACAGAAACTTAATATAGCAGTGAAATCTGGATCATCTAGCATTATTCCATGTGTGTATGATAAAAAAGACCTCAGACTCTGGATATTACTGGTGCGCTGTGGAGATTCATGGTGCCCTAGACGCTGGTTATTATTTGTATCTGACGGTACAACGAGGTAAAGAACATCTTTCTAAATTATATAATTTAAATATGAAATAATGTAGCTATAAGGAATGTTATAAATAATGAAACTGTTTACAGTTCTTGTTGTGTTAGGTGTGATAGATATTTATTTCTGTACACAAGCAAAAAGAACTGAAAAAGGATTACATGTTAACTGAAGATGGTGACTAATGAAGAACCCATGTGACACCAACTATTTTTAATTGCTGAGATATCATGATTGTTCTTCATTTACTGTTGAATCAACACTAATTGTTCTGATTCTGATTCCTCTTAATGATTCCGGTTCCTTGGAGTTCATTAAGTGAATCAGATCAGAAACCACTGCGAATGGTGTTTTGATTCACTAAAGTAAGAATTGGCTTATAAGAATCATTCGTTTAGGAATCAGAAACTCTCGCAGCGCTGAATGGTTTAGATTCATAAAAAAATAATCGACTTATAGGAGTCATTCGTTCAGGAGTCAGGCTACGCTTGTTGCGCCGTGTGTTTTTGACGCACTAAAAAAACAGCCCATTATAGTCATTTGTTTGGGAATCAGACTATACTGGGATGTGTTTACCAAAAACATTGTTAGCCAACCAAAGTTCCGTTGAACTTTGTTATTAATTGCTTTTGGGAAACGCACCTCTGGTCGTGCACATGTCTTAGATTCATTAAATAAAGCACATAAGAGTCATTTATTCAGTAGTTTGCAATGCTGGTTCCCATTCAGTCGGTCACGTTCGACGTACGTCGGACAGACCGACGAATAGGAATCTCGCTAGAGAGGCCAATCTACTTCGAGTGTAACTACAACGAGCCAATGCACATTGGCATGCAATCATATGCATCAGCTGCTCGCCTCGCAGCGCGGGTATATAACGAGCAACAGGTGCGTTGCATCTTCAGCTTTTCGCTTCGGAGCCGAACCTCAGGGTTACTACGGAGTGCATCAAAACTGAAAAGACGAGCCGTTGCGGGACTTCTCTGTTGTGCAGGCGGACAGCACTGCAGCGGGCCGGTCCCCTTCTTTTGTGTTGCCGAGGAGCAAATTCAGAGCCGTTCTCACGGCTGGTAGAGCGGTGCGCTTAGAGCGCTAAAAAGCTGTTCTGACAGCTGGTGAGACGGTTGTGAGGAGGGAGTGCACACGACAGGCTGCACTACTTCCCTGTCTGTGTTGCTGCGGCTTTTTCCCCTGCGTGCTTCGGCACGTAAAGAGCGAGTCCCTAAAAGAGCTTACACAAGTAGATTCGCGTCTTTTTAAAGATGTCGTTCTACTTGTGTGTTTCTGGATGCGGTCGTTATCTATCACCGCGGGATGGTCACCAACGCTGTATCGCGTGCCTGGGCTTAAGTCACGCTGAAGCGGCGTTTGTGGATGAGTCATGCACCCATTGTGGGAAGATGACCATCTCGGAGTTGCGATCTAGACTCCAGTTCCTGCAAAGGGGCGGAGTCCCGGTGCCGTTGCCTCGTTCCAATCCTCCTCAGAGGGTTGCTGCGGGCAGCGGTGCTGGTGATCTGAGGATCACGGTGAGCGTGCTTCCTTCGGGGAACCAACCCCCTAGGAACCCTCATCCCTCCTGCACTCCGCAGCCAGTAGAGCTGCCGGGGGAGCGCGGTGGACCACCCCAGAGGTGCGTACCATCCGTATCCTTCGGAGCTCCCCAAGATGATAGGATGTCGGTCGCTGCATCGGAGGGTGAGCCTGATACTTCGGGGGATGATGATTCGGCGCAGCTGCCTCCTTCAGGAGTGACAACTGTGCCCGATTCGGACCCGGAAATGATGGCTATGCTTGCCCGGGCCGCCAACAGGGTTGGGCTCATGTGGAATCCTCCACCGTGTCCCGAACCCTCGAGGCTGGATGATTGGTTTCTCGGGGTGGCCAGGGCTGGTTCTCAGCCCCCCACCCCAGTTCCTTTCTTCCCGGAGGTGCATGAAGAACTCACTGGCACATGGACGGCACCTTTTACTGCCCGAAACCGTGTCGGTGGGTCCTCCTCCCTCACCACCCTTGATGGCGGGGCGGCTAAGGGTTATACGCGCATACCCCCTGTGGAACGGGCCGTTGCTATGCAACTGTGCCCTAACTCCACCTGGCGGGGGGAGCCGTCTCTCCCTTCCCGGGCCTGTAAGTACTCGTCGGACCTTACCGGCAAGGCTTATCAGGCCTGTGGGGAAGCCGCCTCTGCCTTGCACGCTATGGCGTTGCTGCAGGTCCATCAGGCCAAGGCACTGAAGGACCTGCACGAGGGTGGTCATGACCCACAAGTTCTTCAGGAGCTTCGGGCCGCGACGGACCTCGCGCTTCGTGCGACGAAGGTCACGGCGCGGTCTGTGGGTCGTGCGATGTCCACGCTAGTGGTCCAGGAGCGCCATCTCTGGCTGTGTCTTGCGGACATGAGGGATACCGACAAAGTCAGGTTTCTTAATTCCCCCGTGTTCCAGACCGGCCTCTTCGGCGACGCGGTCGAGAACTTTGCCCAGCAGTTCTCGGCTGTACAGAAGCAGTCTGAGGCGATCAGTCACATCCTGCCGAGGCGGTCAGCTGCTGCACCTCCACCGCCCGCGGCCCCTCAGACTGCTCGTCGCCGAGGGCACCCTCCCGCGGCCGCCCCCGCTCCCGCGCCCCAGCAGCAGCCGTCATCCAAGCGGCGCCGTGGAGCCGGTCGTGGTCAGGGTGCCCAGCCCGTCCTGCCCGCCCCCAAGAAGAAGGGCGGCAAGGCCAAGTCCAAGAGGCCCTAGGACGGGCGACCCGGAGATGAAGGGGACTGCTCTTCAGGAGATGGTGACCGCACCACTCCTTCCCCCGGAGGAGGGCCGGGTGGAGAATCCTTTGTTTCCTTTTGTTTGTGTTCCTCCGCTGGCCCAACAGCCAGCGGTACCCAAATTCTCAGTAAAAGAGCAGTTTCCTTCATCTCCGGGTCCGAAGAGGGCTCGGAGAGCAGTGGGAGGGCAAGAACCTCACCACTCTCATCCCCCTCTTCTGTCGCCAGCGGACAGCAGCGAGCGGCGGGTAGCCAAAGCCTTGACCGCTCCCTCTGTCCTCCCGTGGAACCAGGTAAGTGTTGCACATCACACTGTGACGCCGCTCCAGGGCCGCCTCGCAAAGAGAGCCCCCCGGGCCGCGTCCCTGGCTTCCACCTCGCTGCCCCACTGCGGGTACGCCTGCGGTCCCTTTGGTCCCGCTTGTTCGGTCTCTGAGTGCCTGGCTAGCGCTCCCCAGGCCGTCTCGCTGGCTCATTCGGACCGTCAGGCTCGGCTATGCGATTCAGTTCGCCCGGCGTCCCCCCAAGTTCAGGGGCGTCCTCTTCACTACAGTGAAAGATGTAGATGCCCATGTCTTGCGTGCGGAGGTCGCGGTCCTACTGGCGAAGGACGCGATAGAGCCGGTCCCTCCAGCCGATATGAGGTCAGGGTTCTACAGTCCCTACTTCATTGTACCCAAGAAAAGCGGTGGGTTACGACCGATCCTGGATCTGCGAGTTTTGAATCGGAGCCTTCACAAGCTACCGTTCAAAATGCTCACGCAGAAATGCATTTTCAAGTGCATCCGTCCCCAGGATTGGTTTGCAGCGATCGACCTGAAGGACACGTACTTTCATGTTTCGATTCTTCCGCGTCACAGGCCATTCCTGCGCTTCGCGTTCGAAGGTCGAGCATATCAGTACAGAGTCCTACCCTTCGGGCTGGCCCTGTCTCCCCGCGTCTTCACGAAGCTCGTGGAGGGAGCCCTTGTTCCCATGAGAGAACAGGGTGTTCGCATTCTCAACTATCTCGACGACTGGCTCATTCTGGCACAGTCCCGGGATCAGTTGTGCGAACACAGGGATTTGGTGCTCAGACACCTCAGCCAGTTGGGTCTTCAGGTCAACTGGGAAAAGAGCAAACTCGCCCCGGTGCAGAGGATCTCTTTTCTCGGTATGGAGTTGGATTCGGTCGAACAGATAGCACGCCTCACAGAGGAACGTGCTCAGTCGGTGTTGAACTGCCTGAATACGTTCAACGGCAGGACAGCGGTTCCACTGAAATTTTTTCAGAGGCTCCTGGGGCATATGGCAGCCGCAGCGGCAGTAACCCCGCTCGGTCTGCTTCATATGAGACCGCTTCAACACTGGCTCCACGGCCGGGTCCCGAGATGGGCGTGGCAACGCGGCACGTTCCGGGTGGCAATCACTCAGGAGTGCCGCCAGACCTTCAGCCCGTGGTCGGACCCCTTGTTTCTTCGGGCTGGAGTACCCCTAGAGCAGGTGTCCCAGCATGCTGTGGTATTCACGGATGCCTCTGCCACGGGCTGGGGTGCCACGTACAACGGGCATGCAGTGTCAGGGGTGTGGACGGGCCCCCATCTGCATTGGCACATCAACTGCCTCGAGTTGCTAGCGGTACGCCTTGCTCTGAGCTGCCTCAAAGGGCCGCTACGGGGCAAGCATGTACTGGTCCGGACGGACAACACTGCGACCGTTGCGTACATCAACCGTCAAGGTGGTCTACGCTCCCGTTGCATGTCGCAACTCGCCCGCCATCTCCTCCTCTGGAGTCAGAAGCATCTGAGGTCGCTTCGTGCCGTTCATATTCCCGGTGTGCTCAACCGTGTGGCCGACGAGCTTTCACGAGCTGCGCTGCCAGGAGAGTGGCGACTCCACCCCCAGGTGGTCCAGCTGATTTGGAGAGAGTTCGGAGAGGTTCAGGTAGACCTGTTTGCCTCACCAGAAACCTCCCATTGCCGGTTGTTTTACTCCCTGTCCGGGGGAACACTCGGAACAGACGCACTGGCGCACAGCTGGCCCCGGGGCCTTCGCAAATATGCGTTTCCCCCAGTGAGCCTACTTGCACAGACCCTGTGCAAAGTCAGGGAGGACGAGGAGCAGGTCCTGCTAGTTGCGCCCTATTGGCCCAACCGGACCTGGTTCCCGGAACTCTCACTCCTCGCGACAGCCCCTCCCTGGCCCATTCCTCTGAGGAAGGACCTTCTTTCTCAGAGACGGGGCACTCTCTGGCACCCGCGTCCAGACCTCTGGAAACTCCATGTCTGGTCCCTGGACGGGACGCGGAGGTTCTAGGTGACTTACCCCCCGAGGTACTTAACACCATCGCTTCGGCACGTGCTCCGTCTACGAGACGGGCTTACGCCTTGAAGTGGAACCTGTTCGTCGAGTGGTGTTCTTCTCGTCGAGAGGACCCCCGAAGATGCTCGATCGGTGTCGTGCTTTCCTTCTTGCAGCAGGGGTTGGAGCGTAGGCTGTCCCCCTCCACCCTCAAAGTCCATACTGCTGCTATCTCCGCATATCATGACCACATAGATGGCAAATCTGTTGGTCAGCACGACCTGGTCGTCAGGTTCCTTAGGGGGGCGAGGCGGTTAAATCCTCCTCGTCCTCCCTCCATACCCTCTTGGGACCTTGCTCTGGTGCTGAGAGCACTTCAGATTGCTCCCTTTGAGCCCTTGCAATCAGCAGACTTAAAGATTCTGTCTATGAAGACTTTGCTGCTGGTTGCATTGGCCTCCATCAAGAGGGTAGGGGACCTGCAGTCTTTTTCGGTCGACGAATCGTGCCTGGAGTTCGGGCCGGGTGACGGCCATGTGGTACTGAGACCCCGGCCTGGCTATGTGCCCAAGGTTCCTACCACTCCCTTCAGGGACCAGGTAGTGAGCCTGCAAGCGCTGCCCTCGGAGGAGGCAGACCCAGCCCTGGCTTTGCTCTGTCCAGTTCGCGCTTTGCGACTGTACATAGACAGAACTCAAAGCTTCAGGACCTCAGACCAGCTCTTTGTCTGTTACGGAGGCCAGCAGAAGGGAAAGGCTGTCTCCAAGCAGAGGATGGCCCACTGGATAGTGGATGCCATCGCCCTGGCTTACCAAGCTCAGGGCGTGCCCTGCCCGCTCAGGTTGCATGCGCACTCCACGAGAGGCGTCGCATCTTCCTGGGCGCTGGCTCGTGGCGCCTCGCTAACAGACATCTGTAGAGCTGCGGGCTGGGCGACACCTAACACGTTCGCTAGATTCTATAGCCTTCGTGTCGAGCCGGTCTCCTCCTGTGTTCTCACCTCAGGTCAGAGGCACGGAGAGGCCCCGGCTTAGTGTCGGCTTGCTGCGCTTACATGCGCTTTTTTCTCCAGAGAGTCCCTACAAGGCAGACCCTGTTGAGTCCTCCGATCTCCCTTCGGCAGCCGACGTGGCGGAGCGTCTGGCGCTAGGCCTATACTCCGTTGTATCCTTGAGAACCGGGTTCAGGCTGGGTACCATATGTGTGACCCTACTGGGATCCCATATGTCTAGTTCCACGGTTGCTCCTAAACGAAGCCCGTGTCTTTCCCTCTGGGAGAACCCACCTCTCATCGAGTTGGAGTCACCCCAGTTCTTCCATATGTAGTACAACCTACGGGTTAGTCCATATGTACTTCTCCACTTAACTCCTTCGGGAAGGATGTGGCTTCCGCAGCGTTCCTTTCCGAGCGGAAGGGTACGCTTTCCCAGCGTTATCCAATAGTCTCACTGAATGGGTTTTGGGGAACAGCAGTGATCGACACTCTCTGTGTTAGCCCTGTCCCACCGTCCGTAGGCAAGGGGGTTCAGGTGGCTTACAACAGAGCGCTGGAAGGGGGCAGCCCCTGTGGCGCTTTGGTAGGGATTCCTATTCGTCGGTCTGTCCGACGTACGTCGAACGTGACCGACTGAATGGGAACGTCTCGGTTACAAAGGTAACCCTCGTTCCCTGAAGGAGGGAACGGAGACGTACGTCCCGTCGCCACAGTCGCTGTACCCCGCTGATGCTGCCGCCTATCCGGTTCGGCTCCTCAGCGAAAACCTGAAGATGCAACGCACCTGCTGCTCGTTATATACCCGCGCTGCGAGGCGAGCAGCTGATGCATATGATTGCATGCCAATGTGCATTGGCTCGTTGTAGTTACACTCGAAGTAGATTGGCCTCTCTAGCGAGATTCCTATTCGTCGGTCTGTCCGACGTACGTCTCCGTTCCCTCCTTCAGGGAACGAGGGTTACCTTTGTAACCGAGACGTTTCCCTGTATAGCTGCGTCTGAAATGGCTCTCTTGAGCAGTGTTGGGGTAACACGACAAGTAACGTGAGGTACGTAATGAGATTTTCCAAAGTAACTAGTAGAGTAACGCATTACTTTTAAATTTACAACAACATATCTGAGTTACTTTTTCAAATAAGTTATGCTAGTTACTTTGTTTTCCCATTTATTGACTGACAGCTCTCCTGTCCCCATGTTGAGAGAAATTGGGAGCAAGTGCAGAGGCGTTGTGTGTGCTGTGTAAACATGATGGTTATTGTAGTTCTAGACTAAATGTGAACATGCATTTACTCATCTCACTTGCACAAAAACAGATTCAGTATTCCTCAAAATGATTAAAAACTGTGAAATGCAAACTCAGAATATCATGCAAACCTGCAATAATTAAAAATGTTAAATTACACAAATACACTTTATGCATTTAATCTCACT
Organism: Ctenopharyngodon idella; assembly: GCF_019924925.1. Lineage (NCBI taxonomy): Eukaryota > Metazoa > Chordata > Actinopteri > Cypriniformes > Xenocyprididae > Ctenopharyngodon > Ctenopharyngodon idella. The sequence goes on along the minus strand of NC_067221.1, from coordinate 38,924,663 downwards.
TTATTAAGCAATGTCTTTACTGCTGACCTTCGATGATTGAATTTAACCATGCTAATAAGAAAAAATGACTTTAGATAAACATAACATTTATGTTTTGTTTTTTATTTTAATTGCTGAAGTAAGAGAGTTGAACTTTCTTCTCCTGCATCTTATTCTTCTGCAATCCAGAATGGCAGCACAGCTGAAAGTTTGAAAGTTTGTCCCTCTACTGTACAGGTGTGAATTTCCTTCAG